>NW_016822619.1:0-2881 GCF_001698545.2 Rhinopithecus bieti | reverse complement strand
TTTTTTTGTTTTGTTTTGTTTTTTAATTTTTTTGTTGTTTCGTTGTTCCCCCCACACCAAGAAAATCAAATGTAACCACAAGGCGACGCCACCACCATCCCCTTTTTGCCTTGCCCCTCACCTCCATCCCTGGGCCCTTGGGCCTCAAAGACGCAGCAGGCCAGCCCCTGACCCCTTCCCCCTCAGTCTCACATTTGGTTTCTCGTTGTTCCTCTTTTTTTTTCCCCCCTCCCATCCCTCTGCCCTCCCTTCTCCTCAATTCCTTTCCCAGGTTAGATGTTCCAAGGACAAGGGAGGGCTGTGGGCTTTGGCTTACTTCATCTCTCTCTCTGTCTCTCTTTCTTTTCTTTTCTTTTTTTTTCCTCTTAAACCAATGACAAATTTTGTCAAAGGGAAAAGAAGAAAAATCAGTCGAGAGGTCCCAGGTAGACCCGGCGTGAAGGACAGAGGATGGGGCGGGTGCTGTCTGTGGGCCAGGGTGGGCAGCTCTGGGGGTGGGCAGGCCACAGGCCAGGGCAGTTCGGTGGCGGCGGGAGGGGTGGCCCATCTCACACTGCTCTCCGCTCGCTCTGTCTCTCCTCCTTTCTCGTGGTTTGAGTTCTTTTCCCCTCTCCATCCTCTTCATGCCATCTTCCCATCTGCATCCGCCATAAGACATGAAGTCACAGTCATTGGAGGTGGGCAGGGTGGGGGATGGGACCTGGGCTACAGGGTTTGGGGGCCACTTCTGGAGAGAGGTGGGCAGAATCTGGTAAGCATGGAGTCCCTGGGTGTGTCTGGTGCAAGGCAGCAGTGGGCCTCCCAGGTAACCTGTGATATTCCTTGCCTCCTCTGGGGGCATCTTCCCTTCTGGGGGTACAGGGCTTGTTCCCTCTGGCAGAGCTCCATCTGGAAACCTGAGAGGAACTCAGGGCTGTTGGGATCATTTTGTCCTTGGGCCCCAGGATGGCTGCCCCCAGGCATCTGAGCCCTGGGGCTCTGCCAGGCTCTCCAGCCTCCTCCTCCTCTATTGCGTTGGTCCTGGAACCACAGACCTGTTGGACCTGGTGCATCAGTCAGAGGAGGAGAATGCCATGGGCCTGAGCCTTGCTACCCCTGGGCCCAAGCCAGGCAGCCAGCTCCTAGGCCCCTCTCTGACCCTGCCCTACCTGGCTCAGCCCTCCATTGGGCACCCTTTGGGTTCCCCAAGCCTGCCTGCCTGGTCCTTGGGCCTGCCCAGGGTGGTAAGAGGTGTAGCATCTAGCTAGGCCACCCAGGTTGGAGAGGTAGCCTGGCTGGGAAGGCCTTCCCGAAGCAGGGTGGGGCTGGGCTGCCAAAGCCTCCCCTCTCCCCTGGCCACCTCTCTTCAGTACCTGAGAGGGGCCAGTGGGAAAGCAGGGGTATCCACTTAGGGTACTTGCGGACCAGGACTATCCCCAGCCCTGCCCAGTGCCTCACTAGCCGGTGGAACTAGGTCCAAGAGACATTTGTCTCAGCCCCCAGGGCCTCTCCCTCATCCCAGCTGTGAAAAGGATGCCTGGCTGAGACTGGCTTTGGAGTGGGGTGTGTCGGGGTGTAGTGTGTGTTCCTGGTCAGTGAGAAGATGACAGTATCCCTCTGTAGTCGGGGGCAGGCTCGGAGCCTGGCCTCCAGCTTGGATGCCCCTCTGGCCCATCCTTCCCACTGGCAGCCTAAACCTGGGCAGCATGGTCTAACTCAGTCTCTCCCTCTCTCAGCAGCCCCGAGGGGCAGTGCCCAGATGGGCCCCAAGGCCTGACAGGGTCTCTCCCTCTCTCCCCTGCTCCCCACAGCATTCGCAACGACAGGCGCCTCCTCTGCCAACCGGTTTGTCAGCATCGGACCCCGGGACGGCAACTTTCTGAACATCCCACAGCAGTCTCAGGTAGGAGACCCTGCCCACCACCTGGATGCAGGGACCAGGAGAGCAGGCAGGGTTGCAGAGCATCTTGGTATTAGGGAAGAGCCTGGAGTCCTTGGGGCTAACGGAGAGAGAGGTCTGAGGCGGGGCTGGAGGGCCCAGGCTTTTGCACGCCCAGCTGAGCCTGTCTCCCCAGGCAGCCCCCAGGCTCCCTGGCTAATCAGCTAATTGGATAATTAGCTCTGACAGCCCTGGCCCTGGGGAAGGCGGCCAAGGACCCAAGTCTAGAGACCCTCTGGGCCAGGCCTGGTGGAAGCAAAGATGGAAGCCTGAGGCCCATCAAGAGGAGAATAGAGTCTGCCTCACTGCTTTCACCCACCCCGGCTGGAAGCCCTGGCCCCTACCCCTTCCCTTTCCCCTGGCTTTGGGTGGGCTGGGTGACGGGTGGAGGAGGGACAGAGGGGCTGGTGGGCTGCGTGCCCAGAGACTGGCACTGGGGGCAGGGCAGGGCAGGCCGCTGCTCTAGAGGCCCCTCACCCAAGTCCTCAGGAGTCCTGTTAGGGAGAAGACCAGCATGCTGGAGACCCCATCCTTGCTCCTATCTCCTGCTGACACCACCCCTAGTTCTCACAAGGAGACAGATTCCTGTCACAAGCAAGAGATAAGACAACTCTTAGCCCTCCAGGTGGAGACCCTAGAGGCCAGTGCCCACAGAGCCCAGTGCCCTTGGGGGCACAGGGAAGACCCATCTCAGGAGGAGGGCAGAGGCAGCTTTAGGGGGCCTGAGGCTGTTACAGCCTAGGGTTTTGAAAAGAACATGCAAATATCTTTCTTTTGCACATTTTACAAAAACACGTCCTTGGAGGTGTCCTCAGCCCTGGGAAATCCACCTCTGTCAAGAGCCCCTGGGGCCACCTCTCATCTCCTGCTCTGCCTCTCTGTGCTCTGGGGCCTGAGTTCAGAGAAAGTTGGTGGATGGAAGTTTTGTGTGTGGTTTGAGATTTTTTTTTTTTTTCTTTTTCT
>NW_016822618.1:0-1707 GCF_001698545.2 Rhinopithecus bieti | reverse complement strand
ATAATAATAATAATAATAAAATAAATAGACAAACTTGACATACCCATAATTAATTGGTAGTCTGTTGATATGAAAACAGTTTTATAAGACAAATCCTTTTTTAAAAACCTATTTTAATTTCCAGGATGCAAATCTTATAAGGTGAAAAATATTTAAATTAGGAAAATTTTGACCGGGTGTGGTGGCTCACGCCTGTAATCCTAGCACTTCGGGAGGCCAAGGATGGCAGATCACTTGAGGGTCAGGAGTTCGAAACCAGCCTGGCCAATGTGGTGAAACCCCGTATCTATTGAAAATACAAAAAAAAATAGTTGGATGTGGTGGCAGACGCCTGTAATCCCATCTACTGGGAGGCTAAGGCAGGAGAATCACTTGAACCCGGGAGGCAGAGGTTGCAGTGAGCTGAGATCCCACCACTGCACTCCAGCCTGGGTGAAAGAGCAAGACTCTGACTCAAAAAAAAAAAAAAAAGTAATTATTCCAAATCATTTATTGCTTTCAACTCTATCTTTTAAGTATCTGGGTGGAGAGATCTTATGCATATCAAGTGCTCAATATGTGATTATTCACTTTTACTTTGAGATGATGAAGCCCTAGAAAAATGGCAGCCTTACCATGTGCACCTGCCAACGTGTGCGCATATGTGTGGATATGTGTATCTGTGTGTCATATGTCTTTGTATATTTGGTATATTTGGAAAGTACCTTTGGAGAGGCTATACCGTTGCCTAATGTGTGGGTACTGCATTGCACATTGCGTATGTGTGGGTATGTGTATCTATGTGTCATATGTCTTTGTATATTTGGTATATTTGAAAAGTATCTTTGGGGTGACAGGGAAACTCAAGAGTAATGTTAAGATGTACCTGCAATGACTTTCTGGAGCACATATTTGGACCTTATAGACCTTATCTCAAAACCACTTTTCTGACTTGGAAAACATTGATTTTGTTCCTTTCTAGTTTCTTAGTTGGACCTTTTTTCCGTCTTTTGTATTTCCATGATATATATGCAAAAGGATGTATGCCTTGATACTTATGGTTGCCAATAGTACCCTTATCTTCACTGCACTGAGTATTATATTTATGATCTTTGTGGTTTGATGCAACCTGAGTTTGAGCATTCACGTGTTCTTTGTGAAATTTTTCAGGCTTTTTTTTTTTTTTTCTGTGTGTGTGTGTGTGTGTGTGTTTTTATTTTCCAAATCAGACATTACATTAAACAATCCACGATTCTAAACTATCCCCAGTTAACCAAGGTTTTGAAGTAGTTGACTCTTCTTCATTTTTTGCTATCATCTTTCAGTTCATCATTCCAGGTGTCTTTCAAATCAGTCCCTTCATATTTATTTCCTGAACCCTGAGCAATTGTAATAGTCTCTAAAATGATTTTCTTTTTAAGTCTTTTGTCCTTTAACCCAGTATATTTACCACCATCAGGTAAATCTTTCTAAAAGAGCATTTTTATTTCATTTATCTTTGCAGTTTGTAAGCCCCCAAAGCTACCCTGTTATCCATAGGATAAAATCCATATTTTTCAGCATAACTGTTCAAAATTCTTTATAATCTGACTTCACTCTGCTATTCAGTCTGTTCTGCCTCTGCTCCTCAATATGAGCATACTGATACAGTCTGACTTTGTATCCTAGAGAAATTGTATCCTAGAGAAAAGATTCTCTCTCTCTCTCTCTCTCTCTCTCTCTCTCTCT
>NW_016822617.1:0-3250 GCF_001698545.2 Rhinopithecus bieti | reverse complement strand
TATATATATATATATATACACACACACACACACACACATATATATATATATATACACACACACATATATATATATATATGTATATGTATATATTTTTTTCTTTTTTTTTTTTGAGGCAGAGTCTCTCTCTGTCACCCAGGCTGGAGTGCAGTGGTGCGATCTCATCTCACTGAAGCCTCTGCCTCCTGGGTTCAAGAGAGTCTCCTGCCTCAGCCTCCCCAGTAGCTGGGATTATAGGTGTGTGCCACCACGCCTGGCTAATTTTTGTATTTTTAGTAGAGACAGGGTTTCACCACATTGGCCAGGCTGGTCTTGGTCTCAGACTCCTGACCTCAAGTGATCTGCCTGCCTAGGCCTACCAAAGTGCTGGGATTACAGATGCCCGGCCAAACTTACCCCTTTGTATGGCAAATATGACTCTTTACAATCTAGCCCTCCCTTACTTTTTAGGTTTATCTCTGGCTATTTTTTAATGACTTTACCATCTAATAATATGGAAAGACATGTAGTTCTCTAAACATGCCACGATACAGATTCTGATTCAGATGGGGCTGTAAATTCTGTTCAGACACTCCTCAACTGACAATGGGGTTACATCCAGATAAACTCATCAATTTACAATTTTTTCAATTTACAATAGATTTCTCCAGACCTAACTTCATCATCAATAAAGGAGCAAACAGAATGCATGTTGCTTTTGTACTATCGTAAAGTTGAAAAATCCTAAGGAGAACCGTCATCAATTGGGGACCATCTGTATTTCTTTTTCCTTTTTTTTGGAGACGGACTCTCGCTCTGTCACCCAGACTGGAGTGGAATGGTGTGATCTTGGCTCACTGCAACCTCCCCGGCTCAAGCAATTCTCCTGCCTTAGCCTCCTGAGTAGCTGGGATTACAGGTGCCCGCCACTACGCCTGGCTAATTTTTGTATTTTCGGTAGAGATGGGGGTTTCACCATGTTGGCCAGACTGGTCTTGAACTCCTGACCTTAGGTGATCTGCCCGCCTTGGCCTCCCAAAGTGCTGGGATTACAGGCATGCGCCACCATGCCCTGGCGACCATCTGGGTGATGGTGCATGCCTATGTAGTCCCAGCTACTCGGGAGGCTGAGGCAGGAGAATAGCTTGAACCCAGGAGGCGGAGGTTGCAGTGAGCCGAGATTGAGCCACTGCACTCCAGCCTGGCGATAGAGTTAGACTCTGTCTCAAAAAAAAAAAAAGACCATCTGTATTTCTAATAAGATCTCAGCTGATGCTGCTGGTCCACAGACCACATTTCAGTAGCAAGGGCTACAGGATCTGTGCTCTTCTTATCTATTAATTACTACAGGAGTCATGGTTGTTTCTTCTCCTTGTCATTCATTCTGTTTTAACTGCTTTATGGTTTCAGCCATTTTATTTTGCAGATCAGTCAGTTTCTCTCCCTAGATCACCAACTTGGCCAAATCCTTCTTCCCCTTTAGGTATCAACTCAAATGCAATTTAGAAAACTGCCCTGTTCTTCTGTTATTGCACTAGTGCATTGCATTATGAATTCTTGCTTGTCTATTTCCCCATTCAAAGTGTTCTCACAATTACTCACAGTGCCAGGCACATGGGAGAAACACACAAAATATTTGTTGAAAAATAGGCGAAAATTTCCCCTTGATGACTTTATGATGGTGCTTTGACATTCTCATGGTATTCCCAGCATTTTATGGGGTAGTAAGTAAATATTTCTAAAGAGTCCTGAGAGTGGCTAGGTGCGGTGTGTAATCTCAGCACTTTGGGAGGCCGAGGCAGGCAGGTCACCTGAGGTCAGGAGTTCGAGACCAGACTGACCAACATGATGAAACCCTGTTTCTACTAAAAATACAAAATTAGCTAGGCGTGGTTGCAGGAGCCTGTAATCCCAGCTACTGGGGAGGCTGAGACTGGAGAATCACTTGAACCTGGGAGGTGGAGGTTGCAGTGAGCCAAGATTGTACCATTGCACTCCAGCCTGGGTGACATGAGCAAAACTCTGTCTCAAAAACAACAACAACAACAACAACAACAACAACAAACAAACAAAAAACCACACACAAAAAAACAAAACAAAACAGAGTCCTCAAAGTTTCATGAACCGCAGACTTTAGAGATTTATTTGTAATCCCATTTTCATAATAGTATGGTAACCACAAACTAAGGGGCCCAGTATTATCTCTGGGGAAGCTTCACAGAGCAGCCATTTGGGCTTTGATTAACTTATCATAGTTTGTCTTCAGCCCCAAGGCTTGTAGGCCCAGAAAGCTGATGTGTCAGCATTTTGAGCAAGTGTTCCTTTCTCGGTGGGGTGACTCACATTAACCCAGCTTTTAAGATTGATGTATAATTCAGAAAGTCAACCCATTTATTGACTGTGAGAAGTCATGGCATTAAGAACCAGAATACTGGAACCTCCATGATTAGCCCTTTCCTTGAGTACTCAAACTTTAAGGCAAGTCAACCCATACTTCAAATTTGTTTCAAAGGGCAGAATCTGAAAAGTAGGATTTAGATATATCGGAAGTATAGTGGCATCAGGTTAAGTTGGCTTGAAACATCTAAACAGCATTCGGAATAATCTTGCCAACAGTACCAGAAATTGTTAAGGTCTAGCAGCATGTTTTGCATTCTTCTCTACTAAAAGAATGAATTTTCAGTGGACCCAAAAATGCTCAGTCAACCTCGAAGTCTGATGATGGAGCGGACATTCCCAGAGCGCCTGGATGGGTCCTACCATTGTTTGCCTCTGAGAGTCTTCCTTTACCATCTTTCCATGGCAATGAGCCCCCTTTAGGGTAGAGTCATTTTTTTTAACAGAGCAATTCTTCCTTTTTAAAGGTGACTTTGCATAATTCTGCTCTGATCCTTCGTGTCTTGTTTTCCATTATTTCTAAGACCTAGGAAGCACTTTCCAACAAACTTCCAAGTGATGCTTAAAAAATAACCTTCTGCCTCTGCAGTGAAGGCAGGGCTGGCCTTATGAACAAGGTTGATGCTTGTAAGACCTGATAAAGGGAACGTCCTCCAGCTCAACTTCCTGGCATAAAAAGGAAAAAATAAAATTTCTTTTCTTCTGCCAAATAGTATAGATTCAGTCATTTCTTTTATTCAAATAAAAATGCCTCTGGGAGAGTAATACTATTCTCACCCTTCTCTCTCTCTGTGAGGTTTCACTGGGTGTGATGGAGGATGAAGCACCTATCACAGTATTAAATATCTGAGTGGGTAGAGAATATTGGGGCCTT
>NW_016822616.1:0-1705 GCF_001698545.2 Rhinopithecus bieti | reverse complement strand
CGAAACTGCATTTGGGATGTGTGGATTCGTCTCACAGGGTTAAACCTTTGTTTTGATTCATCAGGTTGGAAACACTCTTTTTGGAGTACCTTTGAAGGAACATTCTTAAGCTTATTGAAACCCAGGGGAAAAAACAAATATTAGCAGATAAAAACTAGAATGAAACTGTCTGTGAAACTGCTTTGTAATGTGTAGATTCATCACACAGAGGTAAGCAGTTCTTTTGATTCGGAAAGTCGAATACAATCTTTTTGGAATATCCGTGAAGGGACATTTTTGAGCCTATAGATTTCTATGTGGAAAACCAAATATCCCCAGGTAAAAACTAGAAAGAAGCTACTTGTAAAATTGTTTTGTGATTGTCAGATTCTTCTCACAGAGTTTAACCTTACTTTTGATTCAGCAGTTGGAAACACTCCTTTTGGAGAATCTGTGAAGGGACATTTGGGAACTCATTGAGGTCTATGGGGAGAAAGGGAATATCCCCAGGTTAAAAGTGGAAAAATGCTATCTTCTAAACTGCTTTGTGTTGTGTGGATTCATCTCACAGTGTTAAAAGTTTCTTTTGATTCAGCAGGTTGGAAGTCCTTTTTTAGAAGGATCAGCAAACGGAGGTTTGGGAGCCCATTATGGTCATTGGGGAAAACTGAATATCCCCAGACAATAACTCAAAATAACTTATCTGTGAAACCTTTTTAAAATGTGTGGACTCACATCTCAGAGTTAAACCTTTGTTTTGATTCAGGAGGATGGAAACACTCTTCTTGGAGAATCTGTGAAGAAACATTTTGAAGCCCATTGAAACACATGGAGACTACCAAATATCACCAGGTAAAAACTGGAAAGCAACTATCTGTAAAACTACTTTGTTATGTGTGGTTCATCTCAGAGTGTCAAAAGTTTTTTTTGACTCAGCAGGTTGGAAAAGCTCTTTTTCGGGAATTTACGACAGGATGTATGATAGCCCATTAAAGTCAATGTGGAAAACCGAATATCCCCAGGTAAAAACTAGAAAGAATTTAACCTTGAAACTTCTTTGTGATGTGTGGATTCATCTCACTGATTTAAACACTCTTTTGATTCTGCAGGTTGAAAACCCTCTTTTTGGGAAATCTGCAAATATACATTTGGAAGCCCATTGAGGCCTATGAGAAAAAATTAAACAACCAGGAAAATAATTAGAAAGAAGCTACCTGTGATGAAACTGCTTTGTGATGTGTGGATTCACCTCACAGAGTTCAACCTTTCTTTTGATTCAGCGGGTTGGAAACACTCTTTTTGGAGAATCTGTGAATGGACATTTTGCAGCCCTTTAAATCGATTGGGAAAAACTGAATATCCTCAGGTAAAAACTAGAAAGAAGCTATCTGTGAAATTGCTTTGTGATGTGTGGATTCATCTCACAGAGGTAAACCTTTCTTTTGATTCAGCAGGTTGGAAACACTCTTTTTGGAGGATTTGCATAGGAACATTTGAGAGCGCATTGAGGCCAATGGGGAAAAAACAGAATATCCCTAGATAAGAAGAAGAAAGAAAGTATTTGTGAATCTGCTTTGTGATCTGTGGATTCATCTGAAAGATTTAAACCTTTATTTTGATTCACCAGGTTGGAAACACTTGTTTTGGGAATTTTGTGAGGGATATTTAGGAGATTTTGAGGACAATAGGGAAAGATTGAATATCCTCATATAAAACTACAAAGAAG
>NW_016822615.1:0-241 GCF_001698545.2 Rhinopithecus bieti | reverse complement strand
TCCTTCCTTCCTTCCTTCCTTCCTTCCCTCCCTCCCTCCCTCAATCACTACCTCTCTTCCTCCTTTTCTTTCTTTTCCTTTCCTCTCCGTACCTTCCCTTCCCTCCCCCACTCCCCTCCCCTTCCCTTCTGTTTTTCTTTTCTTTTCCTTTTTCTTCTCTTCTTTTCTCTTCTCTTCTCTTCTCTTCTCTTCTCTTCTCTTCTCTTCTCTTCTCTTCCCTTCTCTTCTCTTCTCTTCTCTT
>NW_016822614.1:0-6599 GCF_001698545.2 Rhinopithecus bieti | reverse complement strand
AGAGTTGTTCGCGTCTGCACCGGCTCCCGCTACTTCCCCTGTTGCTACACAGCTATTTTAAATTCTGTCTGATAGGTCACACATCTCTGTTTCTCCAGGATTGGACCTGGTTATTATTTATTTAGTTGCTTTGTTGAGGTCCTGTTTTCTGGGATATTTTTGATGCCATTAGATGTTCTTTGGTATCTGTGCATTGAAGAAGAGTTGGGTATTTATTGTAGTCTTCACTCTCTGGGCTTATGTGTAGCTGGCCTTCTTCAGGAGGCTTCCCAAATATGTGAAAGGACTTGGGTGTTGTGATCCAAGCTGTATCTGCCTTAGGGGGTGTATTAGTCTGTTTTCACCCTGCTGATACAGACATACCTGAGACTGGGCAATTTACAAAAGAAAGAGGCTTATTGGACTTACAGTTCCATTTGGCTTGGGAGGCATCACAATCATGGCAGAAGGTGAAAGTCACATCAAACACGGACGCAGACAAGAGAAGACAGCTTGTTCTTGGAGACTCCCCTTTTTAAAACTGGTAGATCTCATGAGACTTATTCACTATCATAAGAACAACATGGGAATGACCTGCCCCCATGATTCAATTACCTCCCACAACACGTGGGAATCTCATTCAAGATGAGATTTGGGTGGGGACACAGGAAATGCCATATCATTCCACCCCTGGCCCCTCCCCAATCTCATGTCCTCACATTTCAAAACAAATCATACCTTCCCAAAAGTTCCCCAAAGTCTTAACTCATTTCAGCATTAACTCAAAGTCCACAGTCCAAAGTCTTATCTGAGACAAGGCAAGTCCATTCGGCCTCTGAACCTGTGAAATCAAAAGCAAGTTAATTACTTCCTAGATACAATGGGGATACAGGCATTGGGTAAATACAGCCATTCCAAATGGGAGAAATTGGCCAAAACAGAGGGGCTACAGGCCCCATGCAAGTCTGAAATCCAGCAGGGCCGTCAAATCGTAAAGCTCCCAAATGATCTCCCTTGGCTCTGTGTCTCACATCCAGCTCATACCAATGCAAGAGATGGGTTCTCACAGCCTTGCGCAGCTCCACTCCAGTGGCTTTGCAGAAAATAGCCCACCTCCTGGCTGCTTTCACCACCTGGCATTGCGTCTGTGGCTTTTCCAGGTACACAGTGCAAGCTGTCAGTGGATCTACCATTCTGAGATCTGGAGGATGGTGGCACTTTTCTCACAGCTTCACTAGGTGTTGTCCCAGTATGGACTATGTGTGTGGGGGCTCTGACCCCACATTTCCCTTTTTTACTGCCCTAGCAGAGGCTCTCCATGAGGGCCCTGCCACTGCAGTAAACTTCTGCCTGGCATCCAGATATTTCCATATATCCTATGAAATCTAGGTAGAGGTTCCCAAACCTCAATTTTTGACTCCTGTGTACCTGCAGGCTCAAAAGCACGTGGCAGCTGCCAAGGCTTGGGACTCCCACCTTCTGAAGCAACAGCCTGAGCTGGATCTTGGCCCTTTTAGCTGTGGCTGGGGTGGCTGGAACAGAGGGTACCAAGTTCCTAGGCAGTACAGAGCAGGGGGGCCCTGGGTCCAGCCACCGAAACCATGGTTTTCTCCTATGCCTCTGGGCCTGTGATGGGAGGGGCTGCTGTGAAGACCTCTGATATCCCTTGGAGCCATTTTCCACATTGTCTTGGGAATTAATGTTGGAATCCTCATTACTTATACAAATTTCTACAGCTGGCTTGAATTTCTATTGCATTGTCAGGCTGCAAATTTTCCAAATTTTTACGCTCTGTTTCCCTTTTAAAACTGAATGCCTTTAACCAGCACCAAAGTCACCTCTTCAATGCTTTGCTGCTTAGAAATTTCTTCTGCTATATACCCTAAGTCATCTCCCTCAAGTTCAAAGTTCACAAATCTCTAGGGCAGGGGAAAAATTCCACTGGTCTTTTTGCTAAAACATAACAAGAGTCCCCTTTGCTCCAGTTCCCAACAAGTTTCTCATCTTCATCTGCCACAGCCTCAGCCTGTACTTCATTGTCCATATCATTATCAGCATTTTGGTCAAAGCCATCCAACAAATTTCTAGGGAGTTCCACACTTTCCCACATTTTCCTGTCTTCTTCTTAGCCCTCCAAACTGTTCCAACCTCTGCCTGTTACCCAGTTCCAAGGTCACTTCCACATTTTGGGGTATATTTGCAGCAGCTCCTCACTCTACTGGTACTATTTTACTGTATTACTCCTTTTTCACACTGCTGATAAAGACATACCCGAGACTGGGCAATTTACAAAAGAGAGATTTATTGGACTTACAATTCCACGTGGCTGGGGAGGCCTCACAATCATGGCAGAAGGTGAAAGGCACATTTAACATGGCAGGAGACAATAGAAGAGAGCTTGTGCAGGGAGACTTCCGTTTTTAAAACCATCAGATCTCGTGAGACTTATCCACTATTACCTGAAAAGCGTGGGAAAGACCTGCCCCCATGATTCAGTTATCTTCCACCAGGTCCCTCCCACAACACGTGGGAATTCAATTTGAGATTTGTGTGGCGGCACAGCCAAACCATATCAGGGGTACACCCCAAGCCCAGTAGTGTTGTGGTTCTCACAGATTTATATGAGTACTACCAAGGTGGTCTTTTACCAGATCTGGGAGAATTCTCTGGATTACTAGGCAGAGACTTTTGTTGTCTTCCTACTCTCTCCCATACATACAGAGTCTCTTCTCCCTTCTGAGACTCCTAAAGCTAGGGGTGGAATGATATAAGCATCCCTGTGACCACCAACACTATGACTGTGGTGAGTCAGACTTAAGCCAGCACAGCACTGGATCTCTCCAAAAGCCTGCTGTAACTACTGCCTGGCTGCTGTCTATGTTCACTCAAGACCCTGGGGCTCTACAATCCACAGGTGGCAAAACCAGCCAGGCCTGTGTTCTTCCCTTCAGGGCAGTGAGGTTTTCTATTCCCCATGTGGGTCCAGAAGTGCTTTCAAGGAGTCAGGGAATAGAGTTAAAATCCTTAGAAGTCTACCTGTTTTTCTATTGTAGTGTGGCTGAGCCGTCACTCAAACCACAAGATGCATTTCTTTCCATTTCTCTCCATTTTCAAAAGGAAAAGGAGCCTCACCCAGGAGCCACTACCACTGCAGGCCACGAGGAATACTGCAAGACTACCACCAATGTTTCCTTAAGTCCCAAGGTTTTTTAGTTTTGTGGTGAATGCTGCCTGGCCTAGGACTCATCGTTCAGGGCAATAGGCTCCCCATTCACTCAGGGAAGGTCCAGAAATGCCATTCAAGGGTTGAGTCCTGGCATAGGGGAACCCAAGAGCCTGCTTGGTGCTTTACACCCCTGTGGCCTTGTGATAACTGAAGCCAGCAGGTCTCAGAAGCTTACCCAAGGCCATCAATGTAGTGCCTGGGTATCGCTGCTGGTTATTCAGGGCCCAGGCGCTCCTCAGCAGGTGATGAATGCTACCAGCATTGGGTCTTTCCTTCAAGATAGTAGGTTCCCTTCTGAATCAGTATGTGTCTAGAATTGTTCTGTGGAAGCTATGGCCTGGAATGGGGGCCTCATGACTCTGACCATTGACCTATCTTGCTGATGCTGAGCTTGTGTCCCAGATAAACACAAAACCCTCCCCACTCTTTCCTCTCCTCTCTTCAAGTGGAAAGAAGGAATCTCTTGGCGACATGAACTGTGTAGCCTGGGGTTAGGGGAAGGGTGATGTCAGCATTCCCTTGGCTGCCAGCTGGTGAGTCGGTATGTTATGTGCCCCCCTAGTGCATTGTCTCTGGGTCAAGTTCAGCACTAGGCCTCACCTAAGAGCTTCGTTCTTTATGGCTTAGACTGCCTTATGGCTTAGAGTGCTGGGATTGGGAATTCTTCTCTGACTAGAGCTGGTTTAAATGCTTCCTCCACGGGTGGGCATCAGCTGAGTTGGGTCCAGTTTTCTCTTCTGCTCTAACAGAACAGTACTGAGTTCAATGCATCACAATTGCTGTGTTCTCCCTCCCCAAGCACCCAGAGATGCTCTCTGGCCAATGCCACTGCTGTGGTAAGTGGAGGAGGGGTGGCATGAGTGATTCAGGACTGTTTTTTTTTGTTTGTGTTTTTGTTTTTTATCTGTTCAGTGCCTCTTTCAGTGATGCAAAGTTAAAACAAGGTACTATGAATGTTCACCTGATTTTGGTTCCTCTGAAAGTATTTTGTCTGTCTGGATTGTTTTAACTTGTTGTCCTTGTGAGGGAGGAGTGTGGGAAAATCAATAGAGCTTTCTAATCCTCCATCTTGCTCCACCCCTTTCCTCTTCTTATATATTTTGGATACAAATCTCTTATGAGATTTATGGTTTGCAAATATGCTTTCTCATTCCATAGGTTGGCCCTTCACTCCGTTGATTGTTTAACTGTAGAAAATGTTTTTTAAAATGTAATCCAATCAATCTATTATTTTTGTTGTCTGTGCTTTTGAGTGTCCAGAAAATCATTGTCCTAAACAATGTCAATAAGCTTTTCTCCCATGTTTTCTTGTCATAGTTTTACAGCTTGTTGTCTTACGTTTAAATTTAATACATTTTGAGTTGATTTTTATATGGTGTGAGAAAAGGGTACAATTCCATTCTTCTGCACGTAAATATGTAGTTTTCCCAGCATCATTTAGTGAAGAAACTGCCCTTTCCCCATTGTGTGCTCTTGATACTTTGTCAAAGATCATTTGAGTGTATAAGTGTGTATTTTTTTTTTTTTTTGGGAATCCCTATTGTGTTTCAATGGTCTATATTTTTGTTTTTTGCCAAAATCATACTGTTGTATTTACTATATCTTTGTAGTATATTTTGAAATCAAGTAGTTTATTGCCTCCTGCTTTGTTATTCTTGCTCAAGATTATTTTGGCCATTCAGGGTCTTCTTTGGTTTCACATATGTATTAGGACTGATTTTTCAACATTTATGAAAAAATTCATTGACATTTTGATAGGCATTTCACTCAATCTATACATCAAATTGGGTAGAATGGACATTGTATGAATACTAATTCTTAAAATCCATAAACATAGGATGTAGTTCTATGTATTTGTCTCTTCTTCATTTTTTAGAAAAAATTTTCTTGTAGTTTTCTTTTACAGATTTTCATACCCTTTTAAAAGTTTATTCCTAAGTGTAGGTTGGGCATTCTTGAATCAAAAAATCCAAAATGCTCTAAAACTGGGCATTTTTGAGCACTGTCATGATGCTACAAGTGGAAGATTTCACACTTGGCCTTTTGTGATGGTTCACAGTCAAAACATAGGCACATAACATGCAGTACATTCAGCATCCTCAAAGGGAAAGGTACCCTCCGGGTTCCCTTCAACTGTGACCTACCTTTCCTTCACACATTCAGATTCCCCAACTCAAGCATGCCCACAAAAGGCGACAAAATGGCATGTGTGCATGTAAGAAAAGCATTGCTTATTGGTAGCACGTACATTTCGTGTCAGAAATGCTGGTGATGCCAACAACCACAGATTGCTCACATTAGTGGCTGAGATAGTGTCACCTTTGCTTTCTGATGATTTCTCATATATACACTTTGTTTCATTGCACAAAAATATTTAAAATATTTTACAAAATTACCTTCAGGCTATGTGAATAAAGTGTACATGAAACATAAATGTATTTCCTGTTGAGAGTTGGGCCCCATCACAAGTATCTCATGTATATTCAAAGATTCCAAAATCTCAAATTTAGCAAAAGAGATTCTCCTTATGTATTTCCTGTGTTTGTGAAAATATACACTCCTTTCTTTATATGTATTGGCCAGTTTATTTGATCATAACACAAACTACTTGTCAAGTATAAGGAGAAATTATAGCCCTCACAGATTTCAATGTCGCAGTTGAAGAAAATTGATAAATATTCCCATTTCCTGATGACATTCGTTTTCATTTGAATTTCGGTGCAAAGTAGATTTGCTTGACAGGTTGAAATATTGCCTTTATATATGTCTTAAATATGAAGCTTGGAATAAAATATGGTATGCTCTTTAGAATGATGAACCGAATTCCAACTTATGTGTTAATACTTTCTGACGTTGATGTTAACACTGTGTTTCACTACTAAAATAGTAATATTTATGTTAACATGAACAACAATTCTGTTTTCCATGACCACAAATCTTATACAATGAGGATTATAAAGGAAGGGCCTTAATTTTCACGTTTATTTTATCAACTTTGTATAATACAGGAGGGTATGTTAGTAGAGCTTAAATGAGATGTAAGGGAGAAACTGATGAGAGTTGCTCAACATCCTTTTAAGAAATAGATACATATCCATGATCAGAAAAATGTTCATATCAACAACTCATGTTCACATAAAAAACTCATGTTAAGAGTTTTTGCCAGTCAGAGAAAATTGACAGTGAAATAATTTTTAAAGGAGTAATAAATTTGCAATTATTTCTAACCACTTAATGATATAATAATAATGTTGTGAAAAGAAATAATTATAGTGCTAGTTTTCTGCAGACTATGTATAGAAAAGTCTGAGAAACATTAGTGTTTAAAGAAAACGTATAATTCTGAAATAATTTCATGTAATTCTACTATTGATGATATATTAACACTGTTATT
>NW_016822613.1:0-306 GCF_001698545.2 Rhinopithecus bieti | reverse complement strand
ATCTGAGGATATTTCCTTTGTCACAATAGGCTTCTATGCAATCCAAAATATTTCTTCTCAGATTCCTCAAAACAGTGCTAAAAAACTGATCCATCAAAAGAATTGTGTAACTCTATGAGATGAATTAAGACATCACAAAGCGTTTTCTCAGAAAGCTTCTTTATAGTTTTTGTCTGAGGATATTTCCTTTGTCACCATAAGCTTCAAAGCACTCTGAAATATCCCATTGTGTATTCCACAAAAAAGCTTTGGCAAACTGCTCCATGAAAAGAAAAGTGTAACTCTGTGAGATGAATTCACACATCA
>NW_016822612.1:0-674 GCF_001698545.2 Rhinopithecus bieti | reverse complement strand
CTACACGTGAAACTGCTTTGTGATGTGTGGTTTCATCTCACAGAGATTAACATTTTCTTTGACTCAGCATGTTAGAAACACTCTTTTTGAAGGATCTGTGAAGGAACATTTGGGAGTTCATGGAGATCCAGGGGAAAAAATAAATATCCTGCAGTAAAAACTAGAAAGAAGCTATCTATGAAACTTCTTTGTGATTTGTGGATTCATATCACAGACTTAAACTTTTATTTTTATTCATCAGATAAGAAAATCTCTTTCTTGAGTATGTGCAAAGTGATATTTGGGAGCCCATTGAGGCCCATGTGGAAAAACAAAATACCCCAGGTGAAAACAAGAAAAAATGCTATCTGTGAAACTGCTTTGTGATGTGTGGATTCATCTCACAGAATTAAAAGTTTCTTTTGTTTCAACAGGTTGGAATAACTCTTTTGTAGAGATCCTGCTAAGGGACATATGGGAGTTGATTGAAATCTATGGGGAAAATACAAATATCCCCAGGTAAAAACTAGAAGAAACGTATTTGTCAAATTGCTTTGTGATGTGTGGATTCTTCTCACTGAGATCAACCTCTCTTTTGACTCAGCAAGTTGAAACACTCTTTTTGGAGAATCTGCAAAGGGACGATTGGAAGCCCATTGAGGCCAGTGTGAAAAACTGAGTATCACCAGGTAAAA
>NW_016822611.1:0-1700 GCF_001698545.2 Rhinopithecus bieti | reverse complement strand
TGAAACTGCATTTGGGATGTGTGGATTCGTCTCACAGGGTTAAACCTTTGTTTTGATTCATCAGGTTGGAAACACTCTTTTTGGAGTACCTTTGAAGGAACATTTTTAAGTTTATTGAAACCCAGGGGGGAAAACAAATATTACCAGATAAAACTAGAATGAAACTATCTGTGAAACTGCTTTGTAATGTATAGATTCATCACACAGAGGTAAGCATTCCTTTTGATTCAGCAAGTCGAATACAATCTTTTTGGAGTATCTGTGAAGGGACATTTTTGAGCCCATAGATTCCTATGTGGAAAACCAAATATTCCCAGGTAAAAACTAGAAAGAAGCTACCTGTAAAATTGTTTTGTGATTGTTAGATTCTTCTCACAGAGTTTAACCTTACTTTTCATTCAGCAGTTGGAAACACTCCTTTTGGAGAATCTGTGAAGGGACATTTGGGAACCCATTGTGGTCTATGGGGAGAAAGGGAATATCCCCAGGTTAAAAGTGGAAAAATGCTATCCTCTAAACTGCTTTGTGTTGTGTGGATTCATCTCACAGTGTTAAAAGTTTCTTTTGATTCAGCAGGTTGGAAGTCCTTTTTTAGAAGGATCAGCAAACGGAGGTTTGGGAGCCCATTATGGTCATTGGGGAAAACTGAATATCCCCAGACAATAACTCAAAATAACTTATCTGTGAAACCTTTTTAAAATGTGTGGACTCACATCTCAGAGTTAAACCTTTGTTTTGATTCAGGAGGATGGAAACACGCTTCTTGGAGAATCTGTGAAGAAATATTTTGAAGCCCTTTGAAACACATGGAGACTACCAAATATCACCAGGTAAAAACTGGAAAGCAACTATCTGTAAAACTACTTTGTTATGTGTGATTCATCTCAAAGTGTCAAAAGTTTGTTTTGACTCAGCAGGTTGGAAAAGCTTTTTTTGGGGAATTTACAAAGGGATGTATTGTAGCCCATTAAAGTCAATGGGGAAAACCGAATATCCCCAGCTAAAAACTAGAAAGAATTTAACCTTGAAACTTCTTTGTGATGTGTGGATTCATCTCACTGATTTAAACATTCTTTTGATTCTGCAGGTTGAAAACCTTCTTTCTGGGAAATCTGCAAAAAAGGCCCATTGAGGCCTATAAGAAAAAATTAAACATAACGAGGAAAATTATTAGAAAGAAGCTATCTGTGATGAAACTGCTTTGTGATATGTGGATTCACCTCGCAGAGGTCAACCTTTCTTTTGAATCAGCAGGTTGGAAACACTCTTTTTGGAGAATCTGTGAGTGGACATTTGGCAGCCATTTAAAGTCTATTGGGAAAACTGAATATCCTCAGGTAAAACTAGAAAGAAGCTATCTGTGAAACTGCTTTGTGATGTGTGGATTCATCTCACAGAGGTAAACCTTTCTTTTGATTCAGCAAGTTGGAAACACTCTTTTTGGAGGATTTGCATAGGAACAATTGAGAACACATTGAGGCCAATGGGGAAGAAAACAGAATATCCCTATATAAGAAGAAGAAAGAAAGTACTTGTGAAACTGCTTTGTGATCTGTGGATTCATCTCAAAGAATTAAACTTTTATTTTGATTCACCAGGTTGGAAACACTTGTTTTGGAAATTTTGTGAAGGGATATTTAGGATTTTTTTGAGGACAATAGGGAAAGACTGAATATCCTCATATAAAAACTACTAAGAAT
>NW_016822610.1:0-478 GCF_001698545.2 Rhinopithecus bieti | reverse complement strand
AAAATTAAATCTAGCAGAGTTTATTTGAGCAAAGCAGTGTGAGCAACAAGTTTTTATAGGCCAAACATAGAAGCAAAGGAGAAAAATCACCTGATTGGCTACAGTTAAGTGGCTGACTTATTTGGGGATGGTCTGATCAGTTGACTGTCTGTCATTGGCTGAAGTCTGGCTGTTACAAAATATACTCCTAAGTTAGGCTTTCCATTTGTTTTGTACCAAGTTAGGTTACAGTTTGTTAGGTATATGGGAACTCAAAGTACGGAGACAGCCTCAAGCTAGTGGCTCCTGCTTATTTAATTTAACATCACTGATTGAATGGCAGTGTGGTATGATGAAAATAACATGACGTAGAGTTAGGGGACCAGTCCAGATTCTTTTGCTGACTCTCTGGATAACTACTGCTGCTTAATATCTGCAGGTTCCTATTTAATCCTATTTAATCTTAAAAATAAAAAGTATGGGCCGGGCGCGGTGGCTT
>NW_016822609.1:0-1451 GCF_001698545.2 Rhinopithecus bieti | reverse complement strand
TGGAATCTGCAATAGGATATTTGGGAGTGCATTGAAGCCTATGGTGACCAAGGATATATCCTCAGAGAAAATCCAAAAGAATCTTTCTGAGAAACTACTTTGTGATGTGTGAATTCATCTCACAGAACTATACTTTTCTTTCATGGAGCAGCTTGCTAATACTGTTTTCGTGGAATCTCAAAAGGGATATTCGTGAGTGCATTGAGGAATATGTTGAAAAAGGAAATATATTCATGCAAACACTAGAAAGAGCTTTCTGTGGAACTGCTTTGTGACGTGTCAATTCATCTCACAGAGTTACACTGGTCTCTTCATTGGGAAGTTTGCTAACACTTTTTTGGTGGAATCTGCAATGGAATATTCTGGAGCACATTGAGGATTATGGAGAAAAAGGAAATATCCTCAGATACATACTAAAAAGAAGTTGTATGAGAAACAGCTTTGTGATGTGTGAAATCATTTGACATAGTTACACCATACTTTTATGGAACAGTTTGGCAGTACTGTTTTTGGGGAATCTGAGAAGGGATATTTTGGATCGCATTGAAGCCTAGGGTGATAAAAGAAATATCCTCAGATAAAAACTAGAAAGAAGCTTTCTCAGAAACTTCTTTGTGATGTGTGTATTCACCTCACAGAGTGTAACCTTTCTGTTCATGGAGCAGATTTCTAACACAGTTTTCATGGAATCAGCAAAGGGATGTTTGGGAGTGTATTGAGGCCTATGGTGAAAAAGGAAATATCCTCAGAGAAAAAGTAGAAAGTAGCTTTCTGAGAAACTGGTTTGTGATGTGTGAATTCATCCTACAGATTTACACTGTCCATTTCATTGAGCCGTTTGCTAACACTCTTTTCCTGGAGTCTACAATGGGATATTTTGGAGCGCATTGAAGCTTATTGTGACAAAGGAAATAATCCTCATATAAAAACTAGAAAGAAACTTTTGGAGAAACTGCTTTGTGATGTGTTAATACATCTCACAGAGTCACAGGATTCTTTTCATGGATCATTTTGGTAGCACTGTTTTGGGGGAATCTGAGAAGGGATATTTTGGATCACATTGAGGCCTATAGTGACAAAGGAGATATCCTCAGATAAAAACTAGAAAGAATCATTCTGAGAAAGTTCTTTGTGACGTTTGAATTCATGTCACAGACTTACACCTTTCTATTCATGAAGCCATTTGCTAACACTGTTTTCTTTGAATCTGTGAAGGGATATTTGGGAGTGCATTGTGACCTATAGTGAAAAGGAAATATACTCATATAAAACTAGAAAAAATATTTCTGAGAAACTGTTTTGTGATGTGTGAATTCATCTTACAGAGACACCATTCTTCTCATTAAGCAGTTTGATAGCACTGTTTTTCTGGAATCTGCAATAGGATATTTGAGAGCACATTGAAACCTGTGGTGACAAAGGAAATATCCTCAGTTAAAAACCAAAGAAGC
>NW_016822608.1:0-4235 GCF_001698545.2 Rhinopithecus bieti | reverse complement strand
GAGACGGGTTTCACTCTTTTGCCTAGGTGGGAGTGAAGCGGTAGAATTTTGGCTCACTGCAACCTCTGCCCCCTGGATTCAAGCGATTCTGCTACTTCAGCCTCCCTAGCAGCTGGGATTATAGGTGCCCGCCACCATGCCCAGCTAATTTTGTGTTTTTAGTAGAGATGGGTTTTCACTATGTTGACCAGGCTGGTCTCGAACTCCTGACCTCAGGTGATCCACCTGCCTCGGCCTCCCAAAGTGCTAGGATTACTGGCGTGAGCCACCGTGCCCAGCCTTCATTGAAATTTTAATTTCAATTTTCCTAATAAATGATGGCTATAGTTATTTGTGGTTTTTTTTCTTCTTATAAACAACCTATATTTACATTTTAGATTTTTTTTTCAGTTGGTCTATTTGCTTATTATTGAACAAATTATTTTTATATCCTGGAATCAATTCATTTTAAGGTATATATGTAATTAATAACTTTCAGTCTGTGTCTTTTATTTTCCTTTAGTATATTTTAATTAAGAAAAGCTTAATTTAAAATTACTGTATTTATGGTTTAATAATGTTAGAAGGATTTTTATATTGTCTTCTAAATGTTTTATCTTTTGTGTTTTAAGCCACATGGACTTACTTTTTTTCTGTGTGGGTTGCTTTTAGTTTTTGGCATAAAATGGGAACAATCTTTTATTTTTTTCATCTTGACAATAATTGTGCCAGCGCTAGATAGATACTGGTATTCTTTAATTTGCCAAATGGAAACACAATGAAAGCTCTTTCATAAGTAAGATTGTTGTGGATTTATGGATATGCTACTGGTTTTCTTTTTTGTTCTCTGATTAAATCTTTTGTTAACTTATATTTTAAAGAACCCTATTGGAATTTTGACTCAAATTATAATAAATCTATATAAATAAATTATTTTTATAGCATACTGGATATTTTCAAGTAAATTTTATAGCTGTGTACATCTTTTGTAGGTGGAGACTAACAGTTATTCAAACTCTTTTTATTCCCTGGTTTCCCCAGTATCTTTTAAGGATTATTTATCATGAAGTTGTCCTCTCGTAATTTGACTCTACTATTAATATGGACAAGCTTTTTTGTATTTCCCCAAGAATCTTCTCTTAAAACATAGCTTTAATCAAAATAATATCATGTCTACTTTTTACATGCTTGTCCTTGAGGACTTAACATTCTCTTCATAGGTTAAAATAATGAAAAACGTATTGTACCCTATTTGCTCTAACACTGCTACTAGCAGAAGTGTAACAAAAGATCTCTTGAGGAATTTCAGAAAGTTGAAAAGCAGACATTGACGAGTTCTGTGAGGATTTGTTCTAAAATTCTTTTTACCAAAATTGGCCTGGTATTTCACTTGAGTATTCATTGCAGTCCCAGTGGGATAATTATTGTCTGTGTAAGTCTCCACTGACTGATCTGATCTGGTCCTTTGTATACCAGGTGAAAGGTGAAGCTTATATCTGGAGAAAACTCATAATTAGAGAATACTAATTAGACAATAAAAATTAGATGTTAAAATATTAGAAAAATAATTTGGAACTACTTTTAAAAAATAAATTCAATGATTACATACATTATTTGGAGGAAATGTAATGTCTTGAGAGACCATCTGTAAGACAGACTAATACAAAATTTAAATACAGTAGACAGTTGACCTATAAATATAAATAAGTAGCAAAAAATCCTCCTCTTTCTTGTCCTAGGAAATAAAATCAATTACAAATCCATACTACACCTTTTTATAAGGTCAATGTAATTTGATATCTATTATCTATCTATCTATCTATCTATCTCTGATATAGAGAGATATATTCAAATAAATTCAGTAGATTAAACTATTACAGTAATTTTAGCAATATATTGCAATAGCTCATGAGTAAAACTGTACGCATTTTTCCTTGGGATATGTGAATTTAAATAATCTATCAAAAGGTGAATGCTATATGGAGTGAACTGTTTTCTTTTTGTTTAATAGTGAGTGGCTAGAAGTAATATGACACCAAAAATTGACACCTTCATTTAAATGGTTTGGTTGTGTTCTCACTCAAATCTCATCTTGAATTATAGCTCCCATAATTGCCATGTGCCATAGGAGGGACCGGGTAGGAGGTAATTGAATCATGGGGGAGAGTCTTTCCTGTGCTGTTCTCATGATAGCGAATAAATCTCACAAGATCTGATGGTTTTATAGAGGTGTTATCTTCCCACGATGTCTTTTCCTGTAAGACGTGACTTTGCTCCTCCGCCTTCCACCATGATTGTGAGACTTCTCTAGTCATGTGGAACTGTGAGTTAATTAAACTTTTTTCCTTTATGAATTACCCAGTCTTGGATGTGTCTTTATTAGCAGTGTGAGAATGGACTAATACGTCATTTATTTTAAATAGTTATTAAACATGCTCCTTTTCTGCCAAGACATAAAAGAGTTAAATAACACCTTAAAGCCGATTATAGTAATACAAATTATTATTTTGATGAAAATCTAAATACATTATTTTTCTAATTTAAATACTTTGATGTACAAGAGCTCTGTTACACAGTGCATCACATTTATTAGAAAAGCAGGTACACAACAAGTAACTTGGGGCTATCTGAAATAGTTCATTAATTAAGAATAGAGCATTTAGTTATTAGTGGAATCAACATTACTTTATATCCTGGTCCATTCATTTTGGATGACCCCTCCTTGCCCTGTCACTCTGTAGGATTTTCATATCCTATATTCTATTTTTTTTTTTCTGATAGTGGAATCTTCATTTAAAACACAGTCTGGAGATAGATAATCTTAGTATGTTTTATGTGAACTATTCTATTTTTAAATCAAGTTAATTTGTATGTCCAGTATAAATTATTCCAGGACTTTAATGTACTATGTCACCTTACAACAAACTGGAAAAACTGAAGATAGTTGAAGTGCAAAGGGATAAAAGCATTGTAAGTAAAAATCTAATTTGGTTAATCTAATTGTATAGTAGCTGCAAAACATTAAAAAGTCTAATTCTAATCAGTTGCAGAGATAAGTAAAACCACAGGAACAAAATCAGACATATGTCAGGCTAGGGACTTAGAAAGTTATTACATGATGTCTGTCTTGTGAAAGCATATATTAAATTAGGTAGATAGAAATTAAGGCTGTAGTTTTGTTAGAAAATTTCTTTAGAAACTTGTTATTTTAAATTTAATCTACAATCTCCAAAATATACTACGAGTATTGAAATTAATTTGACTTAGGTAATACTAAAGCAGAAATTTTTTTTACATAAGCTAATATGTAACTCAGCACATTTTAATTGTTATTAGTATTATAAAGAACAAAGTAATTGCAGGTGGTATTACAGGCCAATTTCTTAATTTTTTAAACTTTATCAATAACTTCGAAAGCAGTAGCTATCTTTTGTGCGTGTCAACTTTGATACAAATGAGAGTTAAAATTTCAATAAAATATTTGTAGATTTCATTGGGATGTAATTGAAAGCTATAACTATAAATATCAAAGGCAATAGGTTCAAGTTCTAGTGCACTTTTATATGTGCATATTTATTTTTTTAGGTTTGTATGTTTTGATATTGTTTAGAAAAATGCTGGCATTGAAAATACCTGAAAAAAATGACTTTTTATTTTTTCAATGCTGAAAACTTGGCCATCAAAAATTTTCTTTATGAAAATACCCTGAAAATGAAATAAAGTTGATTATATTCAATAGAGGAAGTGATCATGAATTTTTTTTTTCTTTTTTTGAGACAGAGTCTCACTCTGTTGTCCAGTCTAGACTGCAGTGGCACGATCTTGGCTCACTGCAACCTCTGCCTCCTGGGCCCACGCGATTCTCTTTCCTCAGGCTCCTGAGTAGCTGGGATTACGGACCCACGCCAGTCACCACACCTGGCTAATTCTTGTATTTTTAGTAGAGACGGGCTTTCACCATGTTGGTCAGGCTGATCTTGAACTCCTGACTTCGTGATCTGCCCGCCTCGGCCTCCTACAGTGCTGGGATTACAAGCATGAACCACCACAACTGGCCAGTGATCATAATTTCTATACACATTCCAGAAAACTATAATATCTATATCACTTCCAGGAAATCTCTTATGTGATGTATAATTTGTTATTGCCAGATCAACAATGATTTAGTTGTCAGTTTGGTCAAAATATTTGTCATGGAAAATATTACTAAATTAAAATGTTGGCCGGGCGCGGTGGCTCAAGCCTGTAATCCCAGC
>NW_016822607.1:0-693 GCF_001698545.2 Rhinopithecus bieti | reverse complement strand
TGCATTGCCATTTGTGAATGCAACTCACAGAGTTACACTTTCTCTTCAGTAATCGGTTTGCTAACACAGTTTTCTAGAAATCTACAATTAGATACTTCTTACACAATGAAGCTTTTGGTGAGAAAGTAAATATCCTCAGGGGAAATCTAGAAAGAAGCTTTCTGAGAAAATTCTTGGTGATGTGTGAATTCATCTTACAGAGTTACAGTTATGTTCCATTGAGCAGTCCATTAACACTGTCTTTGAGGAATCTGAGAAGGTCTTCTTTGGTTCGTATTGAGGCCTACGGTGATAAAGGAAATATCATCAGTTCAAAACGTGAAAGAAGCTTTCTGAGAAACTTCTCTCTGATCTGTGAATTCATCTCACAGAGTTACAAGTTAGACCTCAGGAACCAGTTTGCTAACACTTTTTTTGTGGAATCTGCAAAATGATATTTGGGAGCCCATAGGGGCCCATGGTGAAAAAGGAAATATCCTCAGATAATAACTAGAGAGATCCTTTCTGAGAGATTGCTTTCTGATGTGTGACTTCATCACGCTGAATTCCACCCTTCCCTTCTTGAAACAGTTTGATAACACTGTTGTCGTGGATTCTGCAATGTGATATTTGGGAGCCCATGGAGACCCATAGTAAAAGAAGAAATATCCTCAGATAATAACAAGACAGAAGCTTTCTGAGAGATTGCTTTCT
>NW_016822606.1:0-1701 GCF_001698545.2 Rhinopithecus bieti | reverse complement strand
GAAAAATTTAAGGACATTAGCCCTAAGGACAATGAGAACAGGGGAGGCTTCAATAATAACACAAGAACAGAATGCTACAGGAAAGGAACAATCAAAACAGAAAAGAGATCTTGGAAATTTAAAATTGGTTATCAGAAAATAGAAATTAATTAAAACTCAACAGAATACTTCGAAGATAGAGTTGAGGAATTCTTTCAAAAGTAGAACAAGAATACAAAGATGAAAAAGATGATTATCAATCCAGAAATTTCAGCATCCAATCTTATGATTTTCATTCCATGGAAGAAAAGAAATTATCAAAAAACTAATATAGCAGTTCTTGAAACTGCAGTCTCCAGATTGAAAGGGCCTTTCAAGTATCAATCTAATAAATGGGGCAGAGGGGGGAAGACCTATGGGAATGTATATCGCCAATACATTTTAGAATACTGAGGACAAAAAGAGAAGATCCTAAGTCTAATATAAGGTGCTAGAGCTATCATACAAAGGAACAGGAACTGAGGCCGGGTGTGGTGGCACACTCCTGTAATCCCAGCAATTTGGGAGGCCAAGGCAGGTGGATCACTTGAGGTCAGGAGTTTGAGATCAGCCTGGCCAACATGGTAAAACCCCATCTCTACTAAATATATGAAAATTAGCCAGGCATGGTGGCATGCACCTGTAATCCCAGCTACTTGGGAGGCTGAGGCAGGAGAATCAACCCAGGAGGCAGAAATTGCAGTGAGCCAAGATCATGCCACTGCACTCCAGCCTGAGTGACAGAGTGAGACTCCATCTCAAAAAAAATCATAAATAAATAAAATAGTGAGCACTGGTGTTGCCAGGCACAGCCCTGCAGGCAATGTGGGTTTGACCTGGGCCCTAAGGAATGAAAGGTGTTTCAGGAGACAGCAAGAAGGAGTGCCAGGTAAAATAATTAAGAAAAACAAAGTCATTAACGTAGGAAAGATCTTTACCTACAAAGAGTTCTTTTTTATTTATTTATTTATTTTTGACAGAGTCTCACTCTGTCACCCAGGCTAGAGTTCAGTGGTGCAACCTCGGCTCACTGCAATCTCCACCTCCCGGGTTGCAGCAATTCTCCTGCCTCAGTCTCCCAGGTAGCTGGAGCTACAGTGCACACCACCACACCCAGCTAATTTGTGTGTGTGTGCGTGTGTGTGCGTGTGTGTGTGTGTGTGTGTGAGAGAGAGAGAGAGAGAGAGAGACAGAGATGGAGTTTCGCTCTTATTGCCCAGACTGGAGTGCAATGGCATGATCTTGGCTCACTGCAACCTCTGCCTCCCGGGTTCAAGCAATTCTCCTGCCTCAGCCTTCCAAGTAGCTGGGATTACAAGTGTCCACCACCATGCCCAGCTAATTTTTGTATTTTTAGTGGAGACGAGGTTTCGTCATGTTGGCCAGGTTGATCTTGAACTCCTGACCTCAGGTAATCCACCCGCCTTGGCCTCCCAAAGTGCTGGGATTACAGGCATGAGCCACTGCGCCCGGCCAGAGCTCTTCTAGTTAATAAGGGAATAAAAGGAGAAAAGACCAAAACCCAGTAGAAGAAGGAGCACAGATTCAGGCAAGGTGGCTCATACCTGTAATCCCGGCATTTTGAGAGGCAGAAGTAAGAGGATTGATTGAGCCCAGGAGTTGGAGACCAGCCTGGGCAACAGAGCGAGAGCTTGTCTCATTAAAATGGAAAATTGCTGGGCG
>NW_016822605.1:0-693 GCF_001698545.2 Rhinopithecus bieti | reverse complement strand
ATCTGTGAATGGACATTCGGGAGCACATTCAGGCCTACGGTGAAAGAGGAGACATCTTCAGATAAAAACTCGATAGAAGCTTTCTGAGAAACTACTTGTGGTGTATGCATTCCACTCAGGGAGTATACCTCTTTTCTCACAAGGCAGTTTTTAAACACTGTTCCTTTGTAATAGAAAAAGTGATATTTAGGAGCACACTGAGGTCTATGCCAAATAGTGAAATATACTGTAATAAAATCGAGAAAGAAGCGTTCCAAGAATCTGCTCTCTGATATGTGCATTCACATCACAGAATTTGTGCTTACTCTATGTTGCCCAGTTTCGAAATTCTTTCTTTGAAGAATCTGTGAAGGGATATTTAGTGACGCCCAGAGGCTTGTGGTGAGCAAGGAAACGTCTTCCGATGCAACCTGCAGAGTAACTTTCTGAGCAACTGCTTTGCGATGTGTGTTTTCGTCTCCTAGATTGAAACCGTTCTTTGGATTGAGCAGATTGAAATCACTGTTTTTGTGGAATCTGAGGAAGGACATTTGGGAACGATCCTTAGAACATGGAGAAAGAAATATTGTCACATATAATCTAGAGGGAAGCTTTCTGTGAAACTACTCTGTGTCACGTGAATTCCACTCACACAAAGTTAAGCTTCTCTTTTCATTGAGCAGTATCATAACACCGTTTTTGTTTAGACTGCGA
>NW_016822604.1:0-1706 GCF_001698545.2 Rhinopithecus bieti | reverse complement strand
GCAGGTGCCTATAATCCCAGCTACTTGGGAGACTGAGGCATGAGAATCACTTGAACCCAGGAGGTGGAGGCTGCAGAGAACCAAGACCATGCCATTGAACTCCAGCCTGGGCAACAAGAATGAAACTCCGTCTCAAAAAAAAAAAAAAAAAGAAAAAAAAAATTCATGAGGCACTTTACATTCTTTTTTTAGAGTAAGTCTTTGAAATCTGGTGTGTATTTCACACTTACAGCACATATCACATTGAATTCACTATATTTCACATACCCTATAGTTATGTGTAGCTAGTGGCTACCATATTGAACAGGTCAAGTCTAGAATTATAATTCAGAAAAGAGTGTAGCTTGAGGCATCTTACGGTGGTTTTTACATGGCTCACCTTCAACATGCTTTTTCCCAGAGCTTCATATTTCCTTCCCCTTCAGTCTTTAGTTGAATGAAACAAAAGGATAGTTCAAGAGTAAGTGAATCAACACTTCTGCCCCAACGATGAGTAGAAACTGAATTCACTATTCCTTCCCAACAACCCTTCCTCCAGCCTGACTTCCTAATCTCTAACTATCCTGTTTCAAGTAGTTTACATATTACATTATTTTCCTGCCCTTAAATTTCTATGATGCCCCCTCTGATCAATTTGTTTATAAAAAATAAATTTTGTAAGAAGGCTGCAGTAAGTTTGACTAAACACAATATATACTCTAATTAATTTAAGGTGTTTCAACTTATTTTTTTTTGAGATGAGGGCTGGCTCTGTTGCCCAAGCTGGAGTGCAGTGGTATGATCATGGCTCACTGCAGCCTCGACCTCTTGGGCTCAAGTGATCCTCTTACCTCACCCTTCTGAGTAGCTGGGACCACAGGTGCACACCACTGCACTTGGTTAATTTTTTTTTTTTTGGAGACGGGGTCTCACTATGTTGCCCAGGCTTGTCTTGAACTTGTTGGCTCAAGTAATTCTCCCGCCTTGGCTTCCCAAAGTGCTGGAATTACAAGCGTGAGCCACTGCGCCTGGCCCTTAACTTTCACATTATTATTTTCTGACATCCAGAGGAATCCTTTAAAATAGGGATGATGGATATTAACAGTTCTAGCTTTGGAGAAAGAAATTTATATTCAGAGAAGCTAAATGACTATCAAATACACATGGCTTGAGTACATCTATTTTAGGACTAGACATATAGATATTTAAAATCTGAATGAGTATTACCATGTATGTATGTCTGTGTGCTTGTAGAGTACTTATATTTGGTTGATTCCTTCCACAAATATTTATCAAGTATTTACTATGTACTAGTCTACTGTTCTAGATGATGACTTCACACTAATAAACAGAAAGTCAGAGCTCTTCCTGCCTGTTATAGTTTATTTGGAAAACAGACACTAAACTTGCGAGGACAGTGAAGTGAATGAGAACCTTGGAATGGGAGGTACAAGTAGCATTAGAGAATGAAGTAGCAAAACCTAACCTCTTCTATGGTTCCTTGGGGACTCACTCAGAACCCAAGAGTTGGCATAAAGATTATTTTAACCTGAAGTCATTCGAGAGTCAACAGATGCGAAAAGAAGTCTTTGTGGAGCTTCCTTTACCTGACTGAAAGCAGAAACTTCTGAGTAATGAGGACTGCCACAGATTCTTTCTTTGGGGCAGCCTGTACTCCCAGGAGAGAGACAAAGAGTAAACCTATCATAAATTCCCTCTCTGGGGGT
>NW_016822603.1:0-607 GCF_001698545.2 Rhinopithecus bieti | reverse complement strand
ATCGGGCCGGCGATGACGGCGGGGCACCCCTCACGTGGCTGTAGCCAGCTGCTCTTCCAGCCCTGGGAGTGGCCGGCAGCTGGCCAGGGGCATGCCTCTCACTTGGGGCTCACCCACGTCTCCCATCCCAGCCCACATGGCATTGCGGCCTGACCCAGGCTGTGTACTTGGGACCTGCTTTGTGCCAGGGTGGCATGGAGGACAGAGCCCCGGAGGCAGGTTCTAGCCCCGTCCCTGGAGGGACTCGGCCTCTGTGACCTCATTTCTATTTTAGGGTGATGGTGGGGTCACCCCAAAGTCCCTGAGGAACAGTCGATCTCAGGACACCCCGGGAAGGTTTTGGGTGCTCAGGAAGCAGAATGGTCAGGTCTCCACACCCCTGGCCCCAGGTCCTTCCTGGACCAAGGGAGACACAGACCTCCCGCCCCAGGACACAGCCATGCTCATCTCGGCCATGTCCATGGCACCCGAGGTCCATGGCCCGAGCGTCCAGGGAACCCCTGGATCCCCACTGCCCCTGCTGCCCAAGACAGAGAATGACAACCTGCGTCTGCAGAAGCTCATAAGGCAGGCAGTCTGGAAGATGATGATGCAGGGTGCACACCTC
>NW_016822602.1:0-3632 GCF_001698545.2 Rhinopithecus bieti | reverse complement strand
GATCCAAAATATCCCTTCTCAGATTCCCCAAAACACTGCTACCAAATTGATCCATGAAAAGAATGGTGTAACTCTGTGACATGAATTCACAAATCACAAAGCAGTTTCTCAGAAAGCTTCCTTCTAGTTTTTTCCTGAGTATATTTCAATTGTCATTGTAAGCTTCAATGTGCTCTGAAGTGTCCCATTTCAGATTCCAAGAAAACAGTGTGAGAAAACTGTTCCATGAAAAGAAAGGTTTAACTCTGTGAGATGAATTCGCACGTCACAAAGAAATTTATCAGAGATTTTATTTCTAGTTTTATCTGAGGATATTTCCTTTGTCACCACAGGCTTCAAGGTGATCCAAAATATACCTTCTCACATAAGCCAAAACAGTGCTACCAAACTGCTCCATGAAAAGAATCATGTAACTCTGTGACATGAATTAACACATCACAGCGTTTTCTCAGATTGCTTTCTCTCTGGTTTCTATATGGGGCAATTTCCTTTTCCACCATAGGCTTCAATGTGCTCCCAAGTATTCCTTTTCAGACACCACAAAACAGTGTTGTCTCAACAGAAATGTTTAGCTCTATCAGTTGAATGCACACATCACAAAGAGTTTCTCGGAAAGCTTCTCTCCAGTTGTTACGTGAAGAATTATCTTTTTTACTCTTTATGCCTTTATGCACTCCCAAATATCCCTTTGCAGATTCCATAAAACATTGCTACCACACTACACAATGAACAGAAAGGTTTAACTCGGTGAAATAAATTCACACATCACAAAGCAGTTTCTCAGGAAGCTTCTTTCTAGTTTTATCTGGCGATATTTCCTTTTCCACCATAGGCTTCAAGGCGCTCCCAAATATCCCTTTTCAGACAGCACATAAACAGTGATGCCAAAGTGCTCCCTCAACAGAAATGTTTAGCTCTATGAGATGAATGCACGCATCACAAAGGAATTTCTTAGAAAGCTTCTCTCCACTTTTACCTGAGGATATTTCCTTTTTTGCCATTTGACTCTATGGGCTCCTGAATATCCCTTTGCAGATTCCACAAAACAGTTTTACCAAACTGTTCAAGGAAAATAAATGTGTAAATCTGTGAGATGAATTCACCCATCACAAAGCAGTTTCTCAGAAAGCTTCTTTCTAGTTTAAATCTGTGGATATTTCCTTTTCACCCTAGGTTTCAATGTGCTCTCCAATATCTCCTCTCAGATACCACAAAACAGTAATGATGAACCGCTCATTTGACAGTAAGTTCAAACTCTATGAGATGAATACAGATCACAAAAGCATTTCACAGAAAGCATCTCTCCAGTTTTATCTGAAGTTGTTTCCTTTTCATTGTAGACCTCTAGGAGCTCCCAAATACAAATTTTCAGATTCCACAAAACAGTGCTACCAAACTGCTCAAAGATAATAAAGGTGTAACTCGGCATGGTGAATTCACTCATCAAAAGAAATTTCCCAGAATGCTTCTTTCTAGTTTTTTCCTCAGGATATTTATTTTGCATCATCAGCGTCCATGTACTCCCAAACATCCCCTCTCAGACACCACAAAGACAGTGGTACCAAATTGATCCATGAAAAAACTCATGGAACTCTGTTAGATGAATTAAAATATCACAGAGCAGTTTCTCAGAAAGCTTCTTTCTAGTTTTGTATGAGGATAATTCTTTGTTCATAAAAGTCCTCAATGCACTCCAGAATATAACATTGCAGATTCCATGAAAACAGTGTCAGCAAACTGCTCCATGAAAAGAATGGGGTACCTCTGTTAGATGAATTCACACATCACAAAGCTTCTTTCTAGTTATTATACGAGGATATTCCCTTTGTCACCATAAGCTTCAATCCCCTCTGAAATAAAGCCTTGCAGATTCCAAGAAAACAGTGTCAGCAAACTGCTACATCACACACTGGGGCCTATCATGGGGAGGGGGGAGGGGGGAGGGATTGCATTGGGAGTTATACCTGATATAAATGATGAATTGATGGGTGCTGACGAGTTGATGGGTGCAGCACACCAACATGGCACAAGTATACATATGTAACAAACCTGCACGTTATGCACATGTACCCTATAACTTAAAGTATAATAAAAAAAAAAGAACGCTTTAACTCTGTAAGATGAATTCACACAACACAAAGCAGTTTGTCAGAAAGCTTCTTTCTAGTTATTATCTGAGGATATTTCCTTTTCCCCCTCAGGCCTTAATGTCCTCTTTTCAAATATCTCTTTTCAAATTCCATGAAAACAGTGTTAGCAAACTACTCTATGAAAAGAACAGTGTAACTCTGTTAGATGAATTCACAAAACACAAAGCAGTTTCTCAAAAAGCTTTTTTCTAGTTCTTATCTGTGGATGGTTCCTTTTTCAAGATAGGCCTCAATGCGTTCCCAAATATCCCTTTGCACTTTCCATGAAAACAGTGTTAGCAAACTGCTCCATGAAAAGAAAGCTGTATTTCTGTGAGATGAATTCACATGTCACAAACGACTTTCTCAGAAAGCTTCTCTAGTTTTTATCTGAGGATGTTTCCTTTGTCACCTTAGGTTGCAATGCGGTCCAAAACATCCCTTCTCAGATGCACCAAAAACAGTGTTACTAAACTGCTCCAAGAAAGCAATCGTGTAACTTTGTGAGGTGAATTAACATATGAGAAAGTGGCTTCCCAGAAAGCATCTCTCTGGTTTTTATATGAGGATATTTACTTTGTCACCATAAGCTTCAATGGGCTCAGAAATATCAGATTTCAGATTCCAAGAAAACAGTGTAAGCAAACTGCTCAATGTAAAGAGCAGTGTAACTCTGTGAGATCAATTCACACATCACAAAGCAGTGTCTCAGAAAGGTTCCTTCTAGTTTTTATCTGAGGATATTTCCTTTTTCACCATATTCCTAAATGCATTCCCGAATATCCAATTGCATTTCACACAAAAAAAGTGTTAGCAAACTTCTCAATGAAAAGAACAGTGTTATTCAGTGAGATGAATTTGCAGATCACAAAGCAGATTCACAGAAAGCTTCCTTTTGGTTTTGATCTGAGCATATTTCCTATGTCTCCATAGGCTTCAAAGTGTTCCCAAATACCGTATTGTAGATACAACGAAAACTGTTAACAAGCTACTCAATGAAAAGAGTGGTGTAACTCTGTTACACGAATTCACACATCACAAAGCTGTTTCTCAGAAAGTTTCCTTCTAGTTTCTACATGAGGATATTTACGTTTTCACCACAGACCTCAATGCGCTCCAGAATATCTCATTGCAGATTCCATGAAAACAATGTTAAAAACTGCTCCTTGAAAAGAAAGGTGTAACATTCTGATTTGAGTTCACACATCACAAAGAACTTTCTCAGAAAGCTTCCTTCTTGTTTTATCTGTGGATATTTCCTTTGTCACCATACGATTCAGTGTGATTCAGAATATGAATTCTCAGATTCCCCAAAAACACTGCTACCAAACTGATCCATGAAAAAGATCATGTAATCTGTGAGATGAATTAACACATCACAAAGCAGTTTCTCAGAAAACCTCTTTCTAGTTTTTATATGAGGATGTTTCCTATGTCATCAAAAGCTTCAATACACTCCAAATATCCCATTGCAGATTCCAGGAAAACAGTGTTAGTAAACTG
>NW_016822601.1:0-3000 GCF_001698545.2 Rhinopithecus bieti | reverse complement strand
TCCCCATGAGTGAGGCCAGCCACGACCAGGAGGTCACAGCCCTGCACACTGCTGAGGGCCCGCACCCCGTGGAAACCCCAGGCCTTCCTCAAGCCCCACACCTTGCTGAGGCTCCCCACACAGTGGCTGCCCTATCCCCCATTCCCTGCACACCCCCATCATCCACCACATGGTGTCACCCCTGCAGAAGTCCACGTTCTTTCAGCCTCACCCAGCACAGGATTCTAGCTGCTCACTTCAAGGCCACGGGGCCCCAGGTTGTAGCCTTGACCCTAGTACCTGCCCAGCCCCTTAGTTGCTGAGACCAGCTCGGTCGGGGAGACCCTAACCCAGTGGCACTAGAGGAATTAGACACACACACAGAAATAAAGGAGTGTGAAGTGGGGAATCAGAGGTCTCACAGCCTTCAGAGCTTAGAGTCCTGAACACAGATTTACCTACATATTTATTAACAGCAAACCAATCATTAGCATTGTTTCTATAGCTATTAACTAAAAGTATCCCTTATGGGAAACAAAGGGATGGGCCAAATTAAATGAATAGGTTGGGCTAGTTAACTGCAGCAGGAACATGCCCTTAAGACAAAAAATAGCTCATGCTATTGTTTGTGGTTTAAGAACGCCTTTAAGCGGTTTTCTGCCCTGGGCGGGCCAGGTGTTCCTTGCCCTCTTTCCCATTAAAAACCCACAACCTTCCAGCTTGGGCGTTAGGGCCATTATGGACTTGTTACAGTGCTGTGGAGATTTTGTTTATGGCCATTTTTGGGGCCAGTTTATGGCCAGATTTTGGGGGACTTGCTCCCAACACTTAGTGGCTTCATCCCTGTCTCAGCCCACGTGGCTGGGGCACCCATATCACCCAGGTGCATATCCAGCTGGTACCATCCCCTCTCAATGGAACCCCAGAGCCCCCCAGGATATCCCGGAATGGGGACCCAACAGCCCCGGATGGGACCCCTGAGCCCCCACAGGATATTCCAGAATGGGGATCCAGAGCGGCTGGCTGCAGACATGTGAGGGTTGCCCCACTGTCATCGCTGGCCTCGGTGCCCAGAGAGGCTCATGCCAGGGTCATGGTGCCTATAGCCCTGACCTGCCACACGCTGGAGCCCTCACCGCACAGCCTGGCCCCCATGGGCCCTGGCGGAGAGCACCTGGAGGAAACCTCAGTGGGCGGCCCCGCCTCTGAGGCCAAGGGAGTGTCCAGCCCCGCCTGGGCCTCATCCCCTGAGCTATCATCAGGCCCTCACCCATGCCCTGTCCCCACAGTTGCGTCCAAGCCTCAGCTGAATGGCTGGATGTGGCTCAAGCAGCAGCTGCTGGAGGAGGCCCAGGAGCCTCCATGCCCGGAATGGCAGCAGAGCCTGCAGCCAGAGGTGCCTACCCCCACAAAGCAGGAGATGCCCACCCTGTCCACACCCTGGGCCCCGCCTCCCGGGCCTCCAGAATGTGGGATGTGGAGCTGTACTGCACGTCTGTGGCGGAGGCCCTTGGGTGCCTAGCGGGGCCCAGTCTTGGGGAGTGCACCACGGCCGGCCTCACCTGCCTGCCCTTCATGTACTGGCCTGGCTTCAACGTCCTGAAGCTGCAGGAGGCCATCCGACCCCTCCCACAGTCTACTCCATCCTGGAGCTGAACACCACACCCAGGAACTTCAACTGCATAACGACCAGGTGGAGGCTCCGGTGAAGTGGCCGGAACAGCCCCCAGGACCAAGAATCATGGGGTGGACAGAAGAAAGGGCTGAGGCTCTAGCTGTGGGCCCAGAGATGCTACATGAGGATGCACCAGGGCCCAAGGGGCATGGAGCGCAGGGCAGCCTAGGAAGGACAAAAGGGGTGCCAGGACAGTGTCAAGTGGATGTCAGGAGGTTTTTCAGGAGTGTGGTCAGGTGGATGGGGCAGAGTGGGTGAGCTGGAGCCCCCGGGCTGCACTGGTGTGAGCGAAACAGAGAAGGTGCCTGCGTTGGGATGTGTGATAGGGACCTTGGGTGTCAGGAGGGTGCTCAGGTGGACAGGGAAGAGCAGGCAAACTGGAGCCCCCGGCTGCATTGGAGCCCCAGGGGTCCATTGGGATGTGGGATGGGGCCTTGGGATGAAAACTTGAGGTAAGATGGCAGAGGATTGTACCTACTGACCTAGCCCAGGCTCTCTAGGGGCCTGGGCCTCGAATCATTCCTCCCTTTTGCTGTCAAAGGATTGGGGGCAGATCTCTGCTCGTTGAGGCGTGGCTGTTGTCAGGCTGACTTGGCCATCGGCGTCAGGAGCAGAGTCAACAGTTTTGCTGCCTGTGCTTCCTGATGGCAGAGCCAGACCCTGGGACTGGGGTGCATGGGGGAGCCCCCAGCCAGCATGGGACTTGGCACCGATACGAGTGCTCAGGGGCAGACAGGGAGGGGCTCATCAGGGGGTGGAGGAGGGCCCAGCGTGACCTCTCTCACTGCACACCTCTGCTCCCCCTACCTGGGCTGACAGCCCTCTGAGGGAGCAGAACTTGAGGGGTTGGCTGGTGGGAGAGACAGGGTCTCAGCATTGGCCATGCCCGGGCTTGAACAGCTGGATGAGGAGGGAGCCCTCAGTCCCAACCCTGCGAGAACAGGTTGGCCAAGCAGGGCCGAGAAGTGGCTGTGGCCCAGGTAGGGACAGTGGAGGGCCCAGTAGGCAATCAATCAGGCTCTGGTGGGGGACACCAACCACAGGAGTAGAACACAGAAGTACCAGAAAAGGCCTCTCCTGCAGCTACTTGAGAGTCAGGATTTAGCAGGGAGAGATGGTAGGATGCCGGCTGCCACACCCTGGGGTGTGATGGGTGCTGGAAATGCAGCCCAGGGCCCAGGTCACTAATAAATGTGTGTCTAACCATGGCAGGAGTGGCACTGCTCTGTCTGTAGCATGGGATGGGGAGGGCATTAGGACCCCGAATGGTGCTCGCCTGGGACAGGGAGTAGGACCTAAGTTCCTGCCCTTCTACGGACCCCCAGCACACACAAGGGCAGGGAACC
>NW_016822600.1:0-692 GCF_001698545.2 Rhinopithecus bieti | reverse complement strand
ACCAACAAAAGACATGTCAAACCCCACCTGTATATCTGTTTTCAACCACTTGGAGTCAAGGCGAGCCTGGGCAGCCAAACAGAAAGAGTCAGAGGGCATCTTTTCTCCAGTTTCCTCCAGTTCTCAGGCCTGCAAGTAAACATACATGTTGAAGACCTAACGCTTTTTAATAGTTTACAAAGACACTCCCGAAAGGTTTAATGAAGAAGAAAAAAAGAGAGAGAGAGAGAGAGAGAGAGAAAACAGAAAGGGGGAAGAGAAGAGCTGGGGGAGGGGAGTGAAGGGGAGAGAGGGAAAGAGGGAAGAGATGGAGGGGAGGGAGGTGGGGAAGGGAAAGCCTCCTTCCTAGGTAGGCAGGGTGTGCCGAGTTTCTGCACTACGCTGGCGAGACCTTGAGAATGGACGGTCACAGGAGGCCAAGTCACAATGTCATCCCCCTGCCCTCAAATCCAAAAGGTACACACACACGACAGGAAGCCCATCGTTTTAAAGACAAATGACAGCAGCAAGAATCTGCCGCTTTACCCCACAGCAGGGCGCGTGCGTGAAACACTGCTCAAAAAGATCGCCTGCAGAAAAACCCACGGCCACCACCACTTAGAGATGGAGAGGCCCGAGGCTGCGCCGCGGGCGGTCCGCGCAGGCCCCGGTGCAGCCGCCGCGCCCACGCCCGCCTCCCGGGCTCTGCCGCC
>NW_016822599.1:0-690 GCF_001698545.2 Rhinopithecus bieti | reverse complement strand
ATGTTTGGTGAAATTCGAAAGGAAAATTTCTTGTCGTGAATTTTCATTGTTGAGAGGTATTTGATTACTGATTCAATGCTGTTACTTTTTACATGACTCTTCAGATTCTCTATTTCTTCTTGAGTCACTTTTGGTAGCCTGTGTGTCTTTAGAAATTTTTACATTTCATGCGGGTCATTTAATTTACTGGTGTGTAATTGTTCATTGGATTGTTTTATAATCCTTTTAATTTTTTTTTTTTTTTGTAGATAGGATCTTGCTCTGTTGTCCAGGCTAGTTTGCAGTGGTGCAATAATGGCTCACTGCAGCCTCAAGCAATCCTCCTAACTAAGCCTCCTGAGTAGCTGGGGCCACAAGCATGTGGCACCATACCTGTCTAATTTTAATTTTTTTTTTTGTAGAGATGGGTTTTCACCATGTTGCCTAGGCTGGTCTTGAACTCATGGGCTCAAGTAATCCTTCCACCTTGGCCTGCCAAGGTGCTAGGATTACAGGCATGAGCAACCACACCAGGAGGATTGGTCAGCCACTCCTTTTAATTTCTGTAAGGTTAGTAGTAATGCCCCACTTTCATTTCTGATTTTAGTAATTTGTGTCTTCTCTTTTTTCCTTAGTCTATCTCAAGATTTGTCAACTTTTTTGATCTTTTCAAAAAAAGAAAACAACTTTTGGTTTTATTAATTGTCTTTA
>NW_016822598.1:0-238 GCF_001698545.2 Rhinopithecus bieti | reverse complement strand
TTTCTTTTTTCCCCATAGGCCTCAATGCGCTTCCAAATATCCCTTTGCAGATTCCACGAAAACAGTGTTAGCAAACTGCTCCATGAAAAGAAAAGTGTAATTCGGAGAGATGAATTCAGACATAATGAAGGAGTTTCCCAGAAAGTTTCTTTCTAGTTTTTATCTGAGGCTATTTCCTTTTCAATATAGGCTTCAAAGTGATCAAAATATTCCTTCTCAGATTCCCTAAAACAGTGCT
>NW_016822597.1:0-1707 GCF_001698545.2 Rhinopithecus bieti | reverse complement strand
GGCTGAGGCAGGAGAATGGCTTGAACCCGGGAGGTGAAGCTTGTAGTGAGCCGAGATCACGCCACTGCACTCAAGCCTGGGCAACAGAGTGAGATTCTGTCTCAAAAAAAAAAAAAAAAAAAAAGACAAATTAGTTTAGTCTGCCATATGTGATTTTTTTGAGACAGGGTCTCACTCTGTCACCCAAGCCTGGAGTGTAGTGATGTGATCATATGCTGCCATGCCCAGCTAATTTAAAAATTTTTTGTAGTGATGGGGTCTTGCGATATTGACCAGGCTGGTTTTGACCTACTGGCCTCAAGCAATCCCCCTGCCTGGAACTCCCAAAGCATTGTAATTATAGTCATGAGACACTGCAACTGGCCCTGTCATACCTGTTTCTTACTAGGGAGATCCATGCTGGCTGCTGGTGGTTATGTTTCTTTTCCAAGTGCTCATGAAAATCCATTTAATAAGCTATTAGTTAATTTGACAGTAAGCCCATTGCTATTTTACAAAACTATACGGGATTTTCCAAGTTCCATTTTGCTTTGTCTAACAGTGGTTTTTCAATCTGTAAAAGTTAAAGGATGTATTATAGGTAAAAAAGAGAGGAAGTTATACTTCATATAATGTAAGAGATTGACTACTTTTCATCAATTCATGTTCTACAATAAGCAATAACAGGGACACGCTTACTTGATGGAGGAGCTGATGACACAATGCAAAATACACCACAGCCCCCCACAAAAGCCTCCAAATCAGTTGTCACCAACCCACTCACCTCTATTCTCTTCAAGACAGAGGTTATTACCTTTAAGTATAATATTTCCCCTTTTTCCTAAGCAGTTTTGAAAATGGTTTGGTCAAAATATTCTTGTCTAAATACTACTGTTTTGTCTAAATGTGAAATATCATTTTGCTGAAATAGCTTTTCTTTCTGGAAGACTGGCTTACATGACAATTTACGTTTTGAGTATCTAGTGGCAAAGCTTTGGAACATAGGCATTTACACATAAGCAGAGGGAAATCATTAATGCCAAATTTTTGCAACCAGTATATACCTAAAAGCACCAAGGGCTTAAAATTTAAGCATCTCTATAAATCTCTTTCAGTTAATCAGAATGGAAATAATTAACAGCAAAGGCTTTATCAAATAAGATTACACAGTCAAGGTAGGGCAGTATTTTTCTTATGCTGAGTTTTATAAGACATACGCAAATGATCATTTAAACATTTATTTAATATAGATTAAAAATGTAATACATAAAAGAGAAAAAAAGAACACTAAAATGTCAAACAGAAGAAAACCCTTTACACTTTATTTTGGTCAACAAAAAGTCTGTGCATAACTCAGCAGCAGCCCTGAATTAAATTAAACCAAAGCTGCATTGTGATGGCCACCAATGTACAGACTGCCTGTCTGGCTTAGCACATTAAAAGTCTAATCAAGGCTCAAACGAACATCCTTAGAAATTCAATATATATATATATATATGAAAAGGCTTTCTTTCTCAGTTAAATGGGATAAATCTTAAAATTGGGAAACTACTAAAAACAATAAAAATTTAACACTGTATTTTGCTAAGGGTATAGAATAAATAACAACAACAACAACAAAAATGACAAACCAGAAACACTAAAATGTGTTTGCATGTGAAAGAATCATCATGTTAATTTACATCACAGAACATCGTATTTGTTTCTCTTAATGCTTGTCATAGTTAG
>NW_016822596.1:0-1650 GCF_001698545.2 Rhinopithecus bieti | reverse complement strand
CTTTTGACCTCGTGATCTGCCTGCCTCGGCCTCCCAAAGTGCTGAGATTACAGGTGTGAGCCACTGCGCCTGGCCACTGAATTCTTACTAAAGATTATGGAGGTCAAAAATGCTTAAAAAATTTGCTTAAAGAAAAAATGCTTTAGGCCGGGCGCAGTGGCTCACACCTGTAATTCCAACACTTTGGGGGGCTGAGGTGGGCAGATCACTTGAGGCCAGGAGTTCGAGACCAGCCTGGCCAACATGGTGAAACCCAGTCTCTACTCAAAATACAAAAATTAGCTGGGCTTGGCAGCGGGTGCCTGTAATACCAACTGCTTGGGAGGCTGAGGCAGAAGAATTGCTTGAACCTGGGAGGCAGAGGTTTCAGTGAGCCGAGATCGCACCACTTCCCTCCAGCCTGGGTGACAGAGGGAGACTCTGTCTCAAAAAAAAAAAAAAAAAAAGAGAAAAAAGCTTTAAAAAATTCTAGCGACCACAATGTAGTGAAAATATCCTTTGATAATAAAGGCAAAATAAAGGTGCGTTCATATTTTTTTCAAAGGGGAGACAATATCACAAATAGGTTTTGTATTGCATGAAATGCTAAAGGAAACTCCTCAAAAAGAAAAAAAAAAAGTCATAAAATACTAACCCCAAGTCTAACCATATCAATATTTACATTAGTGTGAATGCGCTAAACACTATAATTAAAAGTCATATTGCCCTAATCAATAAAAAACAAAACTCATAATATGCCGTCTACAAGAGACCCACTTTAAATATAGGTTGAAAGTAAACAGAAAAAAAAACAGTTATCCCATGCAAAAAGTAAGTATAAGAAAGCTGGAGTGGTTATATTAACATCAAATAGACTTCAAGAAAAAGAATATTTCCAGAGATAAAGGAAGCATTTCATTATTATATGGGAGTAAAATCATAAATGTGTATGTTCCTAAGAATAGAGGTCCAAAGTACACCAAGCAAAATTCATAAAATTAAAGGAAAAGGAGACAATTTTATAATCATACCTGAAGATTTTACACCCCTTTCAGCACTTAATAGAACAATTAGACCAAAATAAACCAATAAAATGTAGTATATAGGCACTACATCTAACAATTGCAGAATAGACAAAGAACTTTTCAAATGTCCATAGCATATTCACCAGTACATATCATATGCTAGACCGTAAAGCAAAACTCAATGCACTTTAAAGAAATGAAGCTACATGGAATATGTTTTCTGACCACAATAGACATTTTATTGAGAATCAATAAAAATAAGATATCCAGCAATTAAATAATATACTTCTTTTCTCTCTCTCTCTCTCTCCTTTTTTTTTTTTTTTTTTGAGATGGAGTTTCACTCTTGTTGCCCAGGCTGGAGTGCAGTGGGGTGATCACGAGATCTCAGCTCACCGCAACCTCTGTCTCCCAAGTTCAAGCGATTCTCCTGCTTCAGCCTCCCGAGTAGCTGGGGTTACAGGCACCCGCCACCACGCCCAGCTAATATTTATTTTTTTAGTAGAGATGGGGTTTCAACCAAGTTGGCCAGGCTTATCTCGAACTCCTGACCTCAGGTGATCCACCCACCTCAGCCTCCCAAAGTGCTGGGATTACAGGCCTGAGCCACCGCCACCGCGCCCAGCCCAAACAATGTAACTTCTTC
>NW_016822595.1:0-1656 GCF_001698545.2 Rhinopithecus bieti | reverse complement strand
TTCTACTTTCATAAAATGAACTGGATAATTTTTTTTTTTTTTTTTTTGAGACAGAGTTTTGCTCTGTTGTCCAGGCTGGAGTACAGTGGCAGCAATTTCGGCTCACTGCAAGCTCCCACTCTCCCAGGTTCATGCCATTCCCCTGCTCAGCCTCCTGAGTAGCTGGGACTACAGGCGCCCGCCACCATGCCTGGTTAATTTTTTGTATTTTTGGTAGAGATGGGGTTTCACGCTATTAGCCAGGATAGTCTCCATCTCCTGACCGCCTCATCCACCTGCCTTGGCCTCCCGAAGTGCTGGGATTACAGGCATGAGCCACCCTGCCCGGCCTGAACTGGATAATTTTATACTTTTCTATTTTCTTGTAGAGCACACTGTCCAGTAGAAATATAATGCAAGAACACATATGACTTAATGTTTGTAATAGCCACTTAAAAAAGTAAAAATAAATATGTGAACCAGCACTTTGGGAGGCCGAGACGGGCGGGTCACGAGGTCAGGAGATCGAGACCACCCTGGCTAACACGGTGAAACCCCGTCTCTACTAAAAACACAAAAAATGAGCCGGGCGTCGTGGCGGGCGCCTGTGGTCCCAGCTACTGGGAGGCTGAGGCAGGAGAATGGCGGGAACCCGGGAGGCGGAGCTTGCAGTGAGCTGAGATCCGGCCACTGCACTCCAGCCTGGGCGACAGAGCGAGACTCCGTCTCAAAATAAATAAATAAATAAATGAAATGAATTTTAATATATTTAATTCAGTATGTCCAAAGTAGTGTCATGTTATCAACATAAACATGAATGAAATATTTCACCTTCTATTTTTGCACTACGTTTTTGAAATCTGATATTTTATATTGATAGCACTTCCTAATTCAGACACGAAATTTTCATAAGAAATACGTGATTTGTATTTAGGTTTCATACAATTTACAATTCAAAAAGTAGATTCACATACGCGAATCGTTTCAAACATACCTCTCGGCCCAGCGGCTCGCCCGTCCTCGCCCGGTGAAGTCAGCCCTGACTGCGGCCTGCGGAGCACCCGCCCGTTGTCCCCAGAGAGGGCGCCTCGGACGCAAGCGCAGAGCCCCGGGGAGGGGCGGGAAGCCGGAGGACGGCGAGGGGGCCGAGGACCGCGATGGGGGCGAGGCGGGACGAGGCGGGGCGAGTGGGGCGAGTGGGGACTTGGGGCCGAGGGGACGAGCGCCGGGCCGCCCGCAGCCGGAGAGTGCCGCCCCTCCTGAAGGCCCTGGGCCGGTGGAATGAGGACCGGCGCTGACAAAGGGCAGGATGCAGAAGACTCCTCAGGAGTGACTTTGGAGCGAAGACCACCCACGGGAAGCTCCGCCTCGGATCCGCGTCCACAGACCCGGAGGCCGCAGACTGGGCGCCCGGGGAAGAGGCAGCGGCTGTGAGCACCGCGGTGAGGAAACCAGGCTCCTGCGATCCCCAGGCCTTAAGCCCCGACCCCAGGGCATTTGGGAGCAGGTCTGCGTCCGGGACCAGCACACTCCGAACGGGAGCTCTGCCTTTCTGGGGTCCTCCAGCTGAAGGATGTGATTTGCAAGAAACCCACTCTGTAGACCTCGAAAGCAGCGGGGAGCCCCAGGCACTTGGCGGGGTGGGGGGACTGTGATGTGGCTCCCACGCACCCACCC
>NW_016822594.1:21284-22753 GCF_001698545.2 Rhinopithecus bieti | reverse complement strand
ATTACTTTAGCTTTATAATAAATCTAGAAATTAGGCTGTATTAGTCCTATAACAATGTTCTTTTACAAAGTTGGTTCTTCTAGGTGCTTTGAATTTCTATAGAAATTTTAAAATCCGTTTGTCAATGTCTAAAAGAATCCTGTTGGGATTTTGATTAGGATTCTGTCTAATCTATAGATCAATTTGAGGATAATTGGCATATTAACAATAGGAAGTTTTCTGACCACTGAGGAAGGTACATCTTTCCATTTGTTTATGTGATTTTTCATTTTCTCAGGAATATTTTGTATTTCTTAGTGTATGCTTCTTTCACATCTTTTTCTCTCCAGATCATTCCTAACTATTGTTTTGATACTATTATATGTAGTATTTTTTAAGTGCAATTTCCAATTTTTTGTTTAGCATATATATAAATATTTATTTTTGTATATCCATCTTGTATACCTTGGTATACAACCTTGGTAAACTCATTTCTTAATTTCAGGAGCATTTTTTTTTGTAGATTTCATTGAATTTTCTATGTATATGATAATGTAATCTGTGAACAAAGATAGTTTCCATTCTTCCTTGTCCATCTGATTATCTTTATCATCCCCCAACCCTCACCGCTTTAATATACTGAATGGAACCTATATATAATTTTGACTGGAAGTGATGAGATTGGAAATCTTTGTATTGTTTCTGATCTTAGGGGGAAAGCCATTATGTATAGTGTGAGCTATACACACATTTTTTTATTTGAAGAAATTTCCTTTTATTCGTATTGTGAGAGTTTGTGAGAAATGCTTTGTGTCAAATGCTTGGATTGTCTAATATTTTTCTTCACCCATTAAGATGTTCATACCACGTTTCTTTTATAATTATGCTGAAATAGTGAATTATAATGATCAAATTCCAAGTAGTAAACATACTTTGAATTCCGGGGATAAACCTCACTCGGTTTTTAATCTCTTTATTTATCCTCTGTATATGTGGTTGGGTTAAGCTTTTTGCATCAATGACTATGAAGGATATCTGGTGACGGGCTTTCTTTGATTTGTTGTTTGGCTTTGTCATCAGGGTAATGGTAAGCAGAGAATGGTTTCAAAATGATCATATCTTTTTCATTTTTTCAAAGCATTTGTGTATGATTGGTATTATTTCTTCCTTCAGTGTTTGTAAAGTTCACCAGAGATGCCCTCGTTCTCAGGCTTTCTTTGTGGGAAGGTTTTTTAAACTACAAGTTTAGTTTCTTTAATAAGCATGGGGTATTTAGATTATCTATTTTTAACAAACTTGGTTAGTTTGCGTATTTCAAGGAATATATCTATTTCATCTATGTTGTTAAAATTAGCATGCAAAGTGCTCATACTATTCATTTGTTATTCTTTAAATACCTGTGGAATCTGTATTGATGTCACCTCTCTCATTGCTGATTTTAGTAATCTGTGTTTTTTCTGTTTTTTTTTTTTTTTTTTTTTTTTTTTTGG
>NW_016822594.1:15318-18748 GCF_001698545.2 Rhinopithecus bieti | reverse complement strand
CTGACTTTTTAGCTGTTTGATCAGAAGGTAAATTTGGTCTCTTTTACACTATCTTGACCACAGAGGAAATATAATTTACTTATTCTTGCTTTTGTGTCTACCAATTTATGAAGTTGTATTCCCAAAGAACACCAAAGACTTAACCATCAAATACTTTATCACGTTCTTAACAAACTTCATTTGAAAGTGTGAATTACACCTGCCCTAGTGAAACAGAGTCCTCCCTTAGAATTCATATTTTACTGGTTTACTTTTTCTCCTAATGCTCATGATATTCATCTACTTCAAAACATACAAAAAGTGAACATGAAACTACTTAGCATGCAATGTTAGGTATTTTATAATTTTGAACCAGAATAGCTTTTCTTTTGCCATCACCAAAAGTTCTCTCATAGAGAAACTGCAGATTACATATAATTCCTCAACCATGGCCACAACCTGTGTCTTATTTTAGCACTCATTCGGTTATTTAAAGTGTTCCAGGCTGGTCTTGAAATTCTGGGCTCAAGCAATCCTACATCCTCAACCCCCCAAAGTGTTCAGATTACAGGGATGAACCATCACGACTGGCCTGAATTTCATCTTTGAAGTACATAGAATTAAGTGTTGAGTAGGGCAGGTTAAGATTGCAAATCAGTGAAATAAAATTAATCAATACATCTAGGATAATCTAAGATTGGTATTAGAAGCTAAAATATGAAGCAAGGGAATAAAAATCCAGGTAATCAGGAAAATGGGAACTTGGTCTAAATCTAAAGATCATTGCTTGTAAGTACTTTTCTTTTTTGTTAAATTGTTATTATTAGTCCCTTCAGCATGAGGCATAGGCCGAACATCTCCACTTAAGGCCAAGGAGAAAGTGGTATTTTCAGATAAAGAAACAAAGACAATTAGTAAATTGCCTAAAGTTAATGGCCAGTTACAGGAAAAAAAATGGATATTCAAAAACCTTTGAACGTTCACTATTGTCCCTGTGTCATAAGGCATATATTATTCCCATGTTAGGAAAGATATGGGTACAACAGAAATTTTGCATATCCATTATTGCGATTAGCAAGTGAAATACAAAGAATAAGAATCGTGTGTTCCAAGTAATGCTTCCAAAACTCACTTCACTCTATAATGAAAGAGATTGCATTACTGTATAAAACAATCTTCACTCATCTTATGCTGGCCATAGAAGTCAATATTAAGAGACATGGATATTGGAAAGGAACCTGCTGAGGTTATGTAATGTCTCACAAAGTCGTATCTCTGAAAAGTGATTATCAGCGTAGAATGTGTATCTCTTTGCTCAACTGCCCCATTCTTTGCTTCTTAAAGTAATAGAAAGTATGCTAATGTTGTTTCTTAAAGGTCATCATTACCATAACTTTGTTCTTCTATACTAATGTACAATAAAACCATTTTCATAATTTATAATCTAGCAATAATTTTAATATCAGATTTTCTGCTACAGTTTATACTATCAATTAACTTACTCTTTCAGTTTTATTTTGATGTTATTTTCTTTATTAACATGACATTGTTTTATTATTTCTCTTTATTTTGGCTTCTATGTATCACTGCTCTCTCTTTTGACATCTCTCAGATATTTGTATATAAGTGTGTTTCAGCTTAATTTTCTGCTTTTCTAAGCTTTCCATATTTAGGCTCTCTTGTTTAGTATTTCTTCATAAATAATTCCAAGCATTCTTAACTTTTAAAATCTTCTATGAACTTCAATTTCATCGAACTTTTCCCTTAATTGTCACTATGGAAACATGAAGAGTTTGTTCTTGCTGTAATATCCAGAAAACTTTTATTTTATTACTTGAATAATCAAATGAATAGAACATGGCTGTGAAATTTTAGATGTCTGTCCATATTTGCAAATGGAAAACAAGATGCTCTATTTTATAAAGTGCAACTTTCTAAGAGGAAAGAACTGTCACTGTAACATTGCAAGTGTAATACAATAAACACAGACCAAAATATGATAATTTCTAGAAATCAAAAGTTAAAAGCTGAAGTTGTTTTCAACTATCTTTTGAAACATAAATTACTTCTTATAGTAATACAATATTTTGTATAAGAAAAAATACCAAAGTACAAACCTATTGATGATTTCTCAATTGAGAAACATCTTTCATCTATTCACAAGTATGCTTTACATATGATACATGACTTTGCTTAACGTTTGTCTAGATCCTATTTTCAATGTGTCCCATCAGAAGAAATATATTAATCTTCTCATGGCCCCTCTTTCTTCTAGCTTATTCCCTCCATTCTCTACACTGATGTGGGATATCCTTCTTGTTTATAATAAAGCTTTATTTTGATATAAGTCACATATCATACAATTAATCCATTTAAAGTGAATAATTCAGTGGCTTTTTGTATATTCACACATTCATACGACCATCACCACAATCAATTTCAAAACATTGTCATCAACCCCCCAAAAATGCCATGCCTATTAGGTATTCCCTAGTTTTCCTCCCCGCAACTCCCTGTGGTATTGATAACCACAAATTTACCATGTGTATATAGATTTGTCTATTTTGGACAAATTTATTTTGGGTTGTATAAATCGAATCATAGAATATGTGGTCTTTTGTGACTGGTTTCTTTCATTTATCATAATGTTTTTAAGGATTATCCATGTTGTAGCATGTGTTAGTATTTCATTTATTTTTATTGCCAAGCAATATTCCTTTGTAGAGCTATGCCATATTTTATTTAAGCATTTATCAGTTGATAGACATTTGGGTTGTTTTCAATTTTTTGCTACTATGAATGTTGCTGTTATGAACATTTTGTATAATTTTGTTTGACATACATTTTCATTTTTCTTGGGTATTTGCCTAGGAGCAAAGTTGCTGGGTCATATGCTAACTTCATATGTAACTTTTAGAAGAACTGTGAGATTGTTTTTCAAAGCAGTGACACCATTTTACATGTCCAATGGCAGTGTAGGAGGATTCTAATTCTCCACATCCTCACCAACACTTGTTATTATGTGTCTTTTTTATAATAGTCATACTATGTGAAGTTGTATCTCATTGTGGTTTTAATTTGCATTTCCCTGTTGGTTAATGATGTCAAACAATGTTCATGTGTTTAGTTGCAATTTGTATATCTTCTTCGGAGAAATGTTTACTTGGATCTTTTGCCCATTTAAAGATTGGGCTATTTATCTACGTATTATTGATTTGTTAGAGTTCTTCATATATTCTGGATACAATCCCCTTATCAGATATATAATTCACAACTATTTTCTTCCATTCTGTGGATTGTCTTTTCACTTTTGTGATGGTGTCCTTTGAAACACAAACTTTCAAAACATTTTCTTTATTTTTTATTTTATTTTATTATTATTTTATTTAGATGGAGTCTCACCCTGTCACCCAGACTGGAGTGCAGTGGCACCATGTTAGCTCACTGCAAC
>NW_016822594.1:5853-11357 GCF_001698545.2 Rhinopithecus bieti | reverse complement strand
CAAACACCACACACACAGACAAGAGAAAAGAAAATAGGTAAAACCTATAGGATATTTCTAATATTTTTCTAAAGTAATTTCTCCATGTCAACCTGAATTCTTGTTTGAACAAATTTGTCAGAATCATAGAGTACTTATTTATGGAATTATGCATTTATTTTGATGTTAATGTCTTAAACAACAAAAGCTTCACACATACTAATACATTACCAGTACTGCATTTATGAAACTGATACTTTTTCTTAGTTATTTTAAATTGAGCTTTAAAATGATTTAAATGTATCTCTATAAATCAAATTAGATGAAATTGTTAATAACACATACTATATATGTAATCCATAAAAATAGTTTATTTTCTAAAAGAATTTCTAGTAAAATGTGTTTAACACCATTGGCACAATACTAGAGAAGTTATGACGTTTATTTTTGTATTTTTATGTTTGTATGTATTTACGTATTTGTTACAAGAGAACTAGAAATGATGAAATACTGGTGGAGATATCTCCCTTTGAACTGATAGCATCTAGTATCAGTGAAATGTGGTTTTCAGCCTCTGCCACCCCCTAATATCCTAGATAGCTTGACTGGTTTGCCTGATTAGATGCTGCTTTTTGAAACATTTTATTTACTGTTGCACTTGTATTCTTCCTGAAGCTGACATTTTTGACAGGACAAATTTCACACTGGTTCAAATATTCATTCATTCAATTGAAATAAAATTATCATCAAAGATAAGTTAATAAACAAACACATAGACCAATGGAACAGAACAGAGAACCGAGAAACAAATCCATGCAGGTACAGCGAACTCATTTTTGACAATAATTCCCAGGAACATACACTGGGGAAAGTGCAGTCTTTTCAATAAATGATGCTGGGAAAATTGAATATCAACATGCAGGAGAAGGAAATTTGACCCCTATCTTTTCCCTATACAAAATCAAATCCAAATTAATTAAAAACTTAAACCTACAACCTCAAACTATGAAACTGCTACAAGAAAACATTAGAGAAAATTTCCAGGACATTTGTCTGGGCAAAGATATCCTGAGCAAAACATCACAACCATAGCAACCAAAGCAAACATGAACAAGTGGGATCACATCAAGTTGAAAATCTTCTGTACAGCAAAGGAAACAATCAGCAAAGTCAAGAGACAGCCCACAGAGCGGGAGAAAACATTTGCAAAGTATACATCTGACAAGGGATTAATAGCAAGGATATTTAAAATGCTCAAACAACTCTATAAGAATAAATCTAATGAACTAAAAATAGGCAAAAGATTTGAATAGATATTTCTCAAAAGAAGACACATAAATGGCAAAGAGGTACATGAAAAGGTGCTCAACATCATTGATCATCAGAGAAATGCAAATCAAAACTACAATGACGTATCATCTCACCCCGGTTAAAATGGCTTATATCCAAAAGACAGGCAATAATAAATGCTGGAAAGGATGTAGAGAAAAGAGGAGAAACCTTCTATACTGTTGGTGAGAATGTAAGTTAGTACAACTACTATGGAGAACAATTTGTAGGTTTCTCAAAAAACTAAAAATAAAGCTACCACACAATCCATCAATCCCACAGCTAGGTATATAGCTAACAGAAAAAAAAAAAAAAAAAAAAAAAAAAAAAAAAAAAAAAAAAAAAAAAAGGGAAATCAGTCTATTTAGGAGATACCTGCACTCCCATGTTTATTGGAGCACTATTAACATTCTTTTTTATGGTTGCATAGTATTCCATGGTGTATATGTACCACATTTTCATTATACAGTCTATCATTGGTGGACATTTAGGTTGATTCCCTGTCTTTGTTATTGTAAATAGTGCTGCAATCAACATACTGTGTCTTTACAATAGAACCTTTTATATTCCTTTGGGTAAATACCCAGTGATGGGATTGCTGGGTCAAATGGTAATTCTGTCTTTACGTATTTGAGGAATTGCCACACTGTCTTCCACAATGGCTGAACTAATTTACACTTCCATCAACAGTGTATATATGTTCCTTTTTCTCCACAACCTTACCAACATGTCTTATTTTTTTACTTTTTCATAGTAGCCATTCTGACTGGTGTTAGATGGTATCTCACTGTGGTTTTGATTATAATTTCACTAATGATCATTGATGTTGAGCTTTTTTTCATGATTGTTGGCCGCTGGTATGTCTTCTTTTGAAAAGCGTCTGTTCATGCCATTTGCCTACTTTTTCATAGGGTTGGTTTTTTCTTATAAATTTGTTTAAGTTCCTTATAGATGCTGGATATTAGACCTTTGTCAGATGCATGGTTTGCAAAAATTTTTCTCCCATTCTGTAGGCTGTCTGTTTACTCTGTTGACAGTTGTTCTTGCTGTACAGAAGCTCTTTGGTTTAATTAGATCCCATTTGTCAGTTTTCGCTTTTCTTGTCATTTCTTTTGGCATCTTTGTCATGAAATCTTTGCCTGTGCCTATGGTATTGCCTTCTGGGGTTTTCATAGTTTTGAATTTTACATTTAAGCATTTAATCCATCTTTTAAAAAATTGTTTAAATCTATTTTTTATCTTTCCATAGGTTATTGGGGTACAGGTGGTGTTTGGTTACAAGAGGAAGTTCTTTAGCAGTGATATGTGAGATTTTGGTGCACCCATCACCTAAGCAGTATACACTGCACCCTATTTGTAGCCTTCTATCCCTCGCCCCCCTCCCACTCTTCCCCCCAAATCTCCAAAGTCCATTGTATTATTCTTATGCCTTTGTGTCCTCATAGCTTAGCTCCCATATATCGGTGAGAACATATGATGTTTGGTTTTCCATTCCTGAATTACTCCCTTTAGAATGATAGTCTCCAATGTCACCCAGGTCACTGCAAATGCCTTTAACTGATTCCTTTTTATGACTGAGCAGTATTTCATCACATATGTATCATATCATATATATGCGATATATATATGATATATATGAAGAAAATCTTCAAAATCTATATTTCTGACAAATGACTAATATCCAGAATCAATAAACTCAAACAAACCAGCAAGAAAAAAGCAAAAAATACCATCAAAAAGTGTGCTAAGGGCCGGGCGCGGTGGCTCAAGCCTGTAATCCCAGCACTTTGGGAGGCCGAGACAGGTGGATCACGAGGTCAGGAGATTGAGACTATCCTGGCTAACACGGTGAAACCCCGTCTCTACTAAAAAATACAAAAAAAAAAAAAAAAAAAAAAAAAAAAAAACTAGCCGGGCGTGGTGGCGGGCGCCTGTACTGTAGTCCCAGCTACTCGGGAGGCTGAGGCAGGAGAATGGCGTGAACCCGGGAGGCGGAGCTTGCAGTGAGCTGAAGTGAGCTGAGATCCGGCCACTGCACTCCAGCCCGGGTGGCAGAGCGAGACTCTATCTCAAAAAAAAAAAAAAAAAAAAAGTGTGCTAAGGAAATGAATAAACAATTCTCAAAAGAAGATACACAAATTACCAACAAACATATGAAAAAAATTGCTCAGAATCACTAATGATAAGGGAAATGCAAAATAATCAAAACCACAGGGCAATATCACCTTAGTCCTGTGAAAATGTCCATAATCAAAAAATCAAAAAACAATAGATGTTGGCGTGGATGCGGTGATCAGGGAACACTTCTACACTGCTGGTGGGAATGTAAACTAGTATAACCACTATGGAAAACAGTGTGGAGATTCCTTAAAGAACTAAAAATAGAACTACCATTTGATCCAGCAATCCCACTACTGGGTACCTACCCAGAGAAAAAGAAATCGTTATATGGAAAAGATACTTGCACACTCATGTCTATAGCAGCACAATTTGCAATTGCAAAATCATGGAACCAATCCAATTGCGATATATTTGCGATATATGATATATATCACATATATAATACATGATATATATCATATATCTCATATGTATGGTATATATAATGATATATATCATATTTCATATGATATGTATATCATATATGATATATATCATATATATGAGACATATATGAGACATGCATATGTGATAGATATGATAGATATATATGATATATATAGATAGATATGATATATATATACACACACCCCCACACACCACAGTTTCTTTATCCACTCATTGATTGATGGGTAAATGCTGCCTCACCTGTGTCTCAGAGATTCTGGTATGTTGTATCTTTGTTCTTATTATTTTCAAGAACTTCTTGATGCCTTCCTTAATTTCATTATTTACCCAAAAGTTGTTTAGGAGCAGGTTATTCATTTTCATGTAATTGTTTGGTTTTGAGTGAATTTCTTAGTCCTGATTTTTAATTTGATTGTACTGTGGTCCGAGAGACTGTTTGTTACGATTTCAGTTCTTTTCCATTTGCTGAGCAGTGTTTTACCTCCGATTGTGTGACCGACTTTAGAGTAGGTGCAATGTGGCAATTAGAAGAATGTATATTCTGTTGGTTTTGGGTGGAGAGCTCTGTAGATATCTACCCTGTCCATTTGACCCAGTGCAGAGCTCAGTTCCTTAATATCTTTGTTAATTTTCTATCTTGATGATCTGTCTTATATTGTCAGTGAGTTTTTAATGTCTCCCACTATTATTGTGGGGGAGTCTAAGTCTCTTTGAAGGTCTCTAAGAACTTGCTTTATGATTCTGGGTGCTCCTGTGCTAAGTGCATATCTATCTATAAATCGATCGACAGACAGATAGATATAGATAAACTTAGGATAGTTAGCTCTTCTTGTTCAATTTAACCCCTTACAATTATGTAAGCTCTTCTTTGTGTTTCTTTATCTTTGTTGTTTCAAAGCCGGTTTCTTTCAGAAACTAGAATTTCAATCTCCGCTATTTTCTGTTTTCCATTTACTTGGTAGATTTTTCTCCATCCCTTTATTTTGAGCCTGTGTGTGGTGGAGTTGGCTCGAGACCTCGGTTGGGAGGTCCCGCACAGTGAGGAGGAATAAATCAGGGACTTGCTTAAAGAAGCAGTCTGGCCACACTTACACAGCTGTGAAAGAGCAGCTGTGCTGTGTTTCCATACTGCCCCTTCTCAGGTCAGCTTGAGCTTTTAAAGCCCAAACAACAAAGATGGGGCCCGCTCCTCCCCTGGGAACTCCTTCCCAGAGAGAATTTTAATCTTTCAGCCACAGAACACCAGTGTGTTGGCTGGAGGCCCCAGATGGGAGGTTCCGCCCAGTGAGGAGGAACAGAATTGGGAGTCCGCTTAAAGAAGCAGTCTGGCCACGCTTTTGTAGAGCAGCTGTGCTGTGCTGGGGTCCTACTTTTGCTCTGGTCATCTTGGGCTCTCCAAAGCCCACAGAACATCTGAGTTGCTCAAACAGCAAAGATATTGGTCTGCTCCTCCCTCTGAGAACTCCGTCCTAGGGAGAATTCAAATCTCTGTCAGCCAGGGATCATCGGTGGGTTCATCTAGCCACTAGTGGAAACATCTAGCCACTAGAGGCCCCAGTAGGGAAGTCCCGCCCAGTGAGGAGGAAGAGAGCGGAGACCTGCTTAAAGAAGCAGTCTGGGCCGGGCGC
>NW_016822594.1:0-1511 GCF_001698545.2 Rhinopithecus bieti | reverse complement strand
TCAGAGACATAAGCCCTTCTCTAATTAAAATAATATGATTGTGAATCTTACAATTGTATTGTATGTGTTTTTTTGTTTGTTTGTTTTTGAGACGGAGTCTCGCTGTCACCCAGGCTGGAGTGCTGTGGCCGGATCTCAGCTCACTGCAAGCTCCGCCTCCCGGGTTCACGCCATTCTCCTGGCTCAGCCTCCCGAGTAGCTGGGACTACAGGCGCCGCCACCTCGCCCTCCCGGCTAGTTTTTTGTAGTTTTTAGTAGAGACGGGGTTTCACCGTGTTAGCCAGAATGGTCTCGATCTCCTGACCTCGTGATCCGCCCGTCTCGGCCTCCCAAAGTGCTGGGATTACAGGCTTGAGCCACCGCGCCCGGCCATATTGTATGTGTTTTTAAAGCCCTTCCCCTTGTTTTGAGTAAGTAATAACTCAGCGTGCAATGCAAGTTAAAATTTAAATAAAACATAAAATAATTTCAAACATAAAATGATTGTTTCAGACCTCTGAATTCCTGTAAACAACAGCAGCTTCTTAAATCCCAATATTTCTACACATGCTCCAGAGGTCAGCAAGGAAAGCAAATAAAACCATATAAATCTAATGCCAACAGCATAATTAAAGGTCAAAGAGCAGTACAACTTGTGTTTTATCTGCTTGGGAAAAGAAAACATGAAACCAGCAGATTCTGCTCTGGAGCCCAGGCTGAAGAGATTCAAATGAGACTGTCTGAAAATCTGGAACATGCAGCAGGATAGTAGTATTGCCAAAACACAGATACGTTTCCCTTAGAAAAGGAGGTCCTAAGACAGTGTTTTAACACATTGTTGGGTATTCAGTAAGCCTTCAATAAATGATGTTTACATACATGTAATAAAACATGGCATTGACAGACCAGGAAAATGTATCAAATGTTAGTTCTGCAGGTTATAGAATTATACTTTTACATAATTTAAATATTTCAGTTATGAGCTTGATTGTCCATTAACAAACTTATAATAGCTGAAAACAGGGTTGTGAGGACAGCTTCAGGTAAAATTGTCCTATTTAGTTTGAATATTTCAAGAACAGAAGGCCTCATTTTTTTAATTACAGAGAAGTTGCATATTAGTATCAGATATTAATTTCTGTCAGTGTTCAGACAATTAATATTTAGAAAGCTCTTGTCATGAGATGGCTCTGGGATATGATGGTGATTGTTGGGATTGGTAAAAAATGGTAGTATCATGAAGAGGTCATAATAAATTCTTATTACAATAGTATTAAAAGTGGTTTTGTGTTCAGTCAGGGAGAAAATTAGATTGTACTATTTTCCTCTATGATTTCCTCCAGTTATCTTCTAAATGTTGTTTTGTCTCCACAGCCCCTTAACATTGTTCTCTATGCACTTCTCAATATACTCTTTCATTTGTTTCTCAAGCCTCTTTGTGGATGACTCCTAAATATAACTTCTTCTACTAGCTCTAGATCCATATTTCCAATAAAATCCACTACCTGGAAATGGAACATGTTCGGAATACT
>NW_016822593.1:0-288 GCF_001698545.2 Rhinopithecus bieti | reverse complement strand
ACCCGATTGTATGTTCTGTTTACTGAGAAAGGAGAAAACTGCCTTAGGGCTGAAGGTGGGACGCGCTGGCGGCAATGCTGCTCTTTATGCACTAAAAAGCTTTATGGAGATGTTTGCATATGCATATCAAGGCACAGTACTTTTCCTTAAGCTTATGTCACAGAGATCTTTATTCATATGTCTTACTGCTGACCTTCTCCCTACGATGTTCCTATTATCCTGCCACTTCCCTTTTCTAAGATGGTAAAGATAATGATCAATAAATACTGAGGGAACGCTGTATGCTGA
>NW_016822592.1:0-290 GCF_001698545.2 Rhinopithecus bieti | reverse complement strand
AGCCGGGCGAGATGGCGGGTGCCTGTAGTCCCAGCTACTCGGGAGGCTGAAGAAGGAGAATGGCGTGAACCCGGGAGGCGGAGCCTACAGTGAGCTGAGATCCAGCGACAGCACTGCAGACTGGGTGACAGAGCGAGACTCCGTCTCAAACACACACACACACACACACACACACACACACACACACACACACACACAAAACTACCCGGGCGAGATGGCGGGCGCCTGTAGTCCCAGCTACTCGGGAGGCTGAGGCAGGAGAAAGGCATGAACAGGGGAGGCGGAGCTTG
>NW_016822591.1:0-1318 GCF_001698545.2 Rhinopithecus bieti | reverse complement strand
CCTGGAGAATTTTCTTTTTTCACCTTAGGCCTCTATGGGCTCCAAAATATCCCTTTGCAGATTCCATAAAAACAGTGCTACCAAAGTGCTCAAAGAAAACAAAGGATTAATCTCTGTGATGAATTCACCCACCACAAAGAAATTTCTCAGAAAGCTTCTTTCTAGTTTTTATCTCAGGATATTTCCTTTTACACCATCGGGTTGCATGCACTCCCAAATATCCCTTCTCAGAAACCACAAAAACGGTGATGCCAAACTGCTCTCTCAACAGAAAGCTTTACCTCTATGAGATTAACGCACAGTTCACAAAGGAGTTATCAGAAACTTTCTCTCCAGTTTTTACCTGAAGATATTACGTGTTTCAAACTTGGCCTGTATCCACTCCAGAATATCCTTTTGCATATTCCACAATAATAGTGTTACCAAACTACCCGTTGAAAAGAAAGCTTTACCTCTGTGAGATGAATTCAACCATCACAAAACAGTCTCTCAGAAAGTTTCTTTCTAGTTTTCATCTCAGGGTATTTCCTTTTTCACCATAGGCTTCTCTGTGCTCTGAATACCCGTTTGTATATTTCACAAAGCAGGGTTACCAAACTGCTCAATGAAAAGAATAATTTACCTCTGGGAGATGCAATCACCCATCATGAAGAAATTTTTCAGGAAGCTTCTTTCTATTTTTTTATCTTTGCATATTTATTTTTCCACCATGAGCCTCAATACGCTCCCAAATATCCCTTCTCAGACACCACAAAAAGAGTGAGTCCATAATGCTCAATCAACAAAATGGTTTACCTCTATGAGGTGAATACACACATCACAAAATAGCTTCTCAAAATCCTTTTCTCCAGTTTTTTATCTGAGGATATTTCCTTTTTCACCATAGGCCTCTATGATCTCCCGAAAATCCCTTTGCAGATTCCCCAAAAACAGTAATACTCACACATAGCAAAGCAGTTTCTCAGAAAGCTTCTTTTCAGTTTTTATCTGAGGATATTTCCTTTGTCATCACAGGCCTCAAGGCGCTTCCAAATATCCCTTTGCAGATTCAAAGAAAGTAGTGTTAGCAAACTACTCCATGAAAAGAAAGGTGTAACTCTGTGAGATAAATTCACACATCACAAAGAACTTTCTCAGAAAGCTTCTTTCTAGATTTTATCTGAGGATATTTCCTTTGTCACCTTAGGCTTCAATGTGATCCAAAATATCCCTTCTAACATTCACCAAAGACAGTGCTACCAAACTATTCCATGAAGAGAACCATGTAACTCTGTGAGATGAATTCAGAAATCACAAAGCAGTTTCTCAAAAATCTTCT
>NW_016822590.1:0-1657 GCF_001698545.2 Rhinopithecus bieti | reverse complement strand
CTAAAAGTGGAGAGAAGCTTTCTGAGAATCTCCTTTGTGATGTGTGCATTCATCTCATAGAGCTAAATGTTTCTGTTGAGGGAGCACTTTGATATCACTGTTTTTGTGCTGTCTGAGAAGGGTATTTAGGAGTACATTGAAGGCGAGGGTGGAAAAGGAAATAACCTCAGAAAAAAATTAGAAAGAAACTCCCTGAGAACCTCATTGGTAATGTGTTAATTCATCTCACAGGGTTGCATGATTCTTTTCATGGAGTAGTAGGTGGCACCATTTTTGGGGAATCTGAGAAGGGTCAATTTGGATCAAATAGAAGCCTATGGTGACAAAGGCTTCTATCTTCAGATAAAAACAAAAAAGAAGTTTTCTTAGAAACTGCTTTTTGACGTGAGAATTCACCTCACACACTTACACTGTTCTTTTCATTGAGGAGTTTGCTAAAACTGTGTTCTTGGAGTCTGCAATGGGATACTTCTGAGTACATTGAAGCTTAGGTTGAAAAAGCAAATATCCTCAGACAAAAACTAGTAAGAAATTTTCTGACAAACTGCATGGTGATTTGTGAATTTATCTCACAGAATAACAAGACTGTTTTCACGGAGCATTTGGTAGCACTGTTTTGGGGAATCTGAGAAGGGATATTTGTGAGAACTTTGAGGCCTGTAGTGAAAAGGAAATATCCTTAGATAAAAACTAGAAAGAAACTTTCTGAGAAACTACTTTGTGATGTGTGAATTCATCTCACAGGGTTACACTATTATTTTCATTGAGCAGTTTGATAACACTGTTTTCTTAGAATCTCCAATAGGATATTTGGGAACACACTGGCGTCTACTGTGAAAAAGGAAATTTCCTCATATCAAAAACAAAAAGAAAAGCTTTCTGTGAAATTGCTTTGTGATGTTTCAATTCATCTCACAGAGTCACAAAGTTCCTTTAATTGAGAAGTTTGCTAACACATTTTTTCCTGGAAACTGCAATGCAATATTCTGGAGCTCATTGAGAAATATGGTAAAAAAAAGGAAATATCCTCATATATAAACTAGCAAGAAACTTTCTGAGAAACCGTGTTACTATGTGTCAATTCATCTCACAGAGTTACAACATTCTTTTAATAGAGCAGTTTTGTAGCACTGTTTTTCGGGAGTCTGAGAAGGGATCTTTTGAATATCATTGAAGCCTAAGGTGACAAAGGAAATATCCTCAGATAAGAGCTAGAAAGAAGCTTTCTGAGAAACTGCTTTGTGTTGTGTGAATTCAATTCACAGAGATACACAACTCTTTTCATGGAGCAGTTTGCTAACAGTGTTTTCATGGCATCTGCAAAGGGATATTTGGGAGTGCATTGAGATCTATAGTGAAAAAGGAAATATCCTCATAGAAAAACTAGACAGAAACATTCTGAGAAACTGCTATGTGATGTGTGAGTTCATCTCACAGAGTTACACCTTTCCTTTCATGGAGTAGTTTGCTAACACTGTTTTCATGGAATCTGCAAAAGCATATTTGGCAGCACATAGAAGACGATGATGGAAAAGGAAATACCCTGAGATAAAACTAGAAAGTAGCTTTCTGGGAAATTTCTATGTGATGGTTGAATTCATCACACGAAGTTACCCCTTTGTTTTCTTTGAGCAGATTGGTAGCACTATCTTTATGG
>NW_016822589.1:0-482 GCF_001698545.2 Rhinopithecus bieti | reverse complement strand
CCTCGGCCTCCCAAAGTGCTGGGATTACAGGCTTGAGCCACCGCGCCCGGCCAACATGCTGTTTTAATGAGCGCCTGGGTGCAGACAGGCTGAGGCCTAAAATGGCATCAGTACCAAATGAGGATAGGGCAGAGATTTTATAGTCTCCTGTAAACAGGAAGTGTCTCAGTCTGATGTAACTGCTAAGCGGTACCCTGACAGCCTCTCTCTTGGTCTTCAGCGGGTACCTGTCTTCCGGCCAGCTAGCTCGCTTCCTGCTTCTGTTATCTTGCTGATGCAGGCCGCTGGAGCCAGTGGGCATGACCTTGGGACTGGGCCTGAGAAGGGAGGAGTTACTCACTGCCCCCCACCACCTCCAGCTTCCAGGCCCCAGGGAAAGTCAGTTTCCATCTTTTTCCCATTGGGTTTGACCAACTCTACCTGACTTGGTCAAATTCAAAGGAAAGTTCCAAATTACGGGGAACAAGGTCTCTGAATTGGTG
>NW_016822588.1:0-1316 GCF_001698545.2 Rhinopithecus bieti | reverse complement strand
AGAACATTTTTAATATATTTATTTTTCAAATCGGGATATTTGTGTGTTTCTTTACTTATCAAATTGTTATTTATGCACTTCAGCAAAATTTTAGTTTTCTTTATCCTGATCAAGAACCTTTCCTGCTAATTGTATTTCTATTTATTTTACATTTTTTCATTGTTTCATACTTTTAAAAAATATCATATTTAAACAGATGTTTACTGTAATATTGGAATAACTGATTTGGGAATACTTGGTTACATACTCGCGATCATCTTGGGTTCTTCAATTTTCTTGGTGTATTTTATCTTCTCTAGAATAACTCTAAAATCATTTGCAAATTATGATGATTTTTATTTCCTATACACACACACATAAACACACACATTTCTTTTACTGTGTGTATAAATACATGTGTATGTTTTTATCTCTCTATATATCATTATACATACAATTTTGTCATGTATTGCTTTCAGTTATAATTTCCAGAAAATGTGATAATTGCGAGAATGATTATTTTTGATATAATTCAGATATTACTGAGATTCCTTAATTCATTAAATAAAATGTTCTCTACTGGCTTAAAAGAGAGCTTTAAATCATTGATGGGATTTACATTAATTTTAAAGAATTCATTTTAAACAAAATGAATACTGAATTATTTCTAAAACATTATAACTTCTATAATTTCTGTGATATTCCCATTTACCTATTAATAAGATAATTTGTATTATTTTGTGATTTAAAGTTTTGCTTTCTTGGTCTCCTAGATTTGTTGGTCTGCTTATTTATTTATAATTTAACTCCAGTAATAATTTTATTCAAATGACCCACAAAAACCAACTTATTTTGGTGATAATTTTTTCTCATCTGTCATCCCTTCCAAGTTTCATATCTCATCTTAAAATTCTTTTTTGTCGGCCGGCCTCGGTGGCTCAAGCCTGTAATCCCAGCACTTTGGGAGGCCGAGACGGGCGGATCACGAGGTCAGGAGATCGAGACCATCCTGGCTAATACGGTGAAACCCCGTCTCTACTAAAAAAAAAAATACAAAATCTAGCTGGGCGAGGTGGCGGGCGCCTGTAGTCCCAGCTACTCGGGAGGCTGAGGCAGGAGAATGGCGTGAACCCGGGAGGCGGAGCTTGCAGTGAGCTGAGATCCGGCCACTGCACTCCAGCCTGGGCGGCAGAGCGAGACTCCGTCTCAAAAAAAAAAAAAAAAAAAAAAAAAAATCTTTTTTGTCTCCCATTATATATCCATTTGATTGCTATATAAAGTTAGAATGTAATTTTCACAGTGCATGAGATCTCTTTCTTAATTTTAAATAATTCATT
>NW_016822587.1:0-1114 GCF_001698545.2 Rhinopithecus bieti | reverse complement strand
GGTGTGGTGTGTGGGGTGTGGTGTGGGTTGTGTGGGGCTGTGGTGTGGGGTGTGTGGTGTGTGGTGTGGGGTGTGTGGTGTGTGGTGTGGGGTGTGTGGTGTGTGGTGTGGGGTGTGTGGTGTGGTGTAGGTTGTGAATGTGCTCACAGGCCATGGTGGTATCGAGGCTGAGCGTGGGCCTGAGGGGAAGGAACTGTCCTGGAGTCTTCCCTGGCTGTTTTGATGCCGTGCCCCTGGCTCACTGTCGTCTGTGGGGTCTGTCTCCTCCGACTCGCTGTCCTCTGTGGGGTCTGTCCCTTCGGCGTGCTGTCCTCTGTGGTGTATCTCTCCCTGGCTCGCTGTCCTCCGTGGGGTCTCTCTCCCCGGCTTGCTGTCCTCTGTGGGGTCTGTCCCCCCGACTCGCTGTCCTCCATAGGGTCTCTCTCCCCGGCTTGCTGTCCTCCGTGGGGTCTGTCCCCCCGGCTCGCTGTCCTCCATGGAGTCTGTGCCCCCCGCTGCTCGCTGTCCTCCGTGGGGTCTGTCCCCCCGGCTCGCTGTCCTCCGTGGAGTCTGTGCCCCCGCTGCTCGTTGTCGTCCGTGGGGTCTGTCCCCCCGGCTCGCTGTCTTCCATGGGGTATCTCTCCCCAGCTCGCTGTCCTCCGTGGGATCTGTGCCCTCCTCTCGCTGTCCTCCGTGGGGTCTGTCCCACTCACTTGCTGTCCTCCGTGGGTTATCTCTCCCCGGCTTGCTGTCCTCCGTGAGGTCTGACCCCGGCTCGCTGTCCTCCGTGGGGCAGGTGCGGCCCCTGCTGCTGGGCTGCTCCGCTGTCCTGGGCTGTACCGACATCCTGTGAGATGTCTGTGTGCTGGCCAGCATGGAGTTCCCACGCCCCCGCGCGTGGCTCTGTGGAACAGCGCGACCCCAACGCTCCGCGCCTGAGGCCGGTGGTGCAGATTCATGGTTCTGTCATCTGCCACTTAGATTTGGTTTTGTTTTGGATTTAATTTAGATATAATTTTAGATTAATTTGCTCACCATGTTTTATCTGTGATAATTTATTTGATAGAGTAAATCTTTAAATAATTCTTTTTGGAAATGATTAATGGTTGGTGTACTTTGAATATTCACACATTCC
>NW_016822586.1:0-471 GCF_001698545.2 Rhinopithecus bieti | reverse complement strand
TGGTGATGGTGGTGAGGGTCATGGTGATGTGATGGTGGTGGTGTTGGTGGTGATGGTGGTGATGGTGGTGGGGATGACAGTGAGTGGTGAGGGTCATGGTGGTGGTGTGATTGTGGTGATGGTGATTATGGTGATGGTGGTGAGGGTCATGGTGATGTGATGGTGGTGGTGTTGGTGGTGATGGTGGTGATGGTGGTGTTGGTGGTGATGGTGGTGATGGTGGTGATGGTGATTATGGTGGTGGTGATGGTGGTGTTGGTGGTGATGGTGGTGATGGTGGTGGTGGTGGTGATGATGATGATGATTATGGTGGGGTTGGTGGTGATGGTGGTGATGGTGGTGATGGTGATGATGATGATTATGGTGGTGTTGGTGGTGATGGTGGTGATGGTGGTGTTGGTGGTGATGGTGGTGATGGTGGTGTTGGTGGTTATGGTGGTGATGGTGGTGGTGGTGTGTTGGTGGTGATGG
>NW_016822585.1:0-2906 GCF_001698545.2 Rhinopithecus bieti | reverse complement strand
AAGGCTTTATGGGCTTCCACATGTCCCTTCAGAGATCCTACCAAAAGAGTGTTTCTAACCTGGTGTATCAGTAGGAAGGTTTAACTATGTGAGATGAATTCACACACCAAAAAAAAGTTTCACAGATAGGTTTTTTTCCAGTTTTTCTCTTGGAATATTCTGTTTTTCATTATAGGCCCCTCTGGGGTCTGACATGTCCTTTTGCAGATTCTACCTAAAGAGTGTTTAAAACTGGTTGTATCAAAAGAATGTTTTAACTCTGTGAGATGAATTCACACATCACAAAGCCGTTTCACAGATAACTTCTTTCTAGTTTTTAACTGGGATTATTGTTTCTCCCCATAGGCCTCAATTTGATCCAAAATATCCCTTCTCAGATAAAACAAAAAAATGTTTGCAACCTGTTGAATCAAAAATAGGTTTAACTCTGTGAGATGAATCCTCCCATCACAAAGCAGTTTTACAAATATCTTCTTTATAGTTTTTATCTGGGGATATTCCTTTTCACCATAGGCCTCTGGGGCCTCCCAAATGTCCCCATATAGATTCTACTAAAAAATTTTGCAATCTGCTGAATTGCAGATTCTACCTAAGGAGTGTTTCCAACCTGTGGAATCAAAAGAAAGGTTTAACTCTGCAAATAAATACACACGTCACAAAGATGTTTCACAGATAGCTTTTTTCTAGTTTTTATCTGGAGATATTTGGTTTTTCACTACAGGCCTCAAAAGGCTCCCAAGTATCCCTTCGCTGATTCTACAAAAAGAATATTTACAACCAGCGGATTCAATAGAAAGGTTTAAACCTGTGAGATGAATCTACATATCACAAAGCAATTTCACAGGTAGGTTCTTTCTAGTTTTTATTTGGGGATATTCTCTTTCTTACAATATGCATAGGTGGGCTGAAAAATGTTCCTTCACAGATTCTTCTTAAATAGTATTTCAAACCTGCTGTATCACAGTTAAAATGTTTTAACTCTACGAGATGAATCCACACATCACAAAGCATTTTCACAGATACATTTTTTCTAGTTTGTAGCCTGGAAATTCGGTTTTGCAATATATCTATCAATGGGCTCCCAAATGTCCCTTTGCAGATTCTACAAAATGCCTATTTGAAACCTGTTGAATCAAAAGAAAGGTTTATTTTTGTGAGATGAGCCCACACATCACAACGCACTTTCACAGTAGAAAGTAGCTTCTTTCTACTTTTCATCTGGGTATATTCAGTGTTTCAACCTAGGACTTAATGAGCTCCAAAATGTTCCTTCTCAGATTCTATCAAAAGAGTGTTTCCAACCTGATGAATCATAAGAAAGGTTTAACTCTGTGAGATAAATTCATCCATCAGAAAGCAGTCTCACAGATAGCTTCTTTCTAGTTTTTATCTGGGGATATTCGGTTTATCACCATAGGCCTGTATCGGCTACCACATGACCCTTGCCAAATCCTACCAAAAATTTGTTTCCAACATGCTGAATAAAATGCAATGTTTAACTCGTTTCACCCATAGTTTCTTTCTAGTTTTCATCTGGGGATATTTGGTTATTCATCATAGGCCTCGAAGAGCTGGCAAATGTTTCTTCGTAGATTCTACCAAAAGAGTGTTTCCAACTGCCTGAATCAAACAAAATGTTTAACTCTGTGAGATGAATCTACACTTCACAAAGGAGTCTCACAGATAGCTTCTTTCTATCTTTGTATGGGGACATTTCATTTGTCACAATAGGCCTCTAAGGACTCCCAAATGTCCCTTTGCAGATTTCACCAAAAGAGTGTTTCCAACCTGCTGAATCAAAAGAAAGATTTATATCTGTGAGATGAATCCACACATCACAAATCAGTTTCAGAGATAGCTTCTTTCTAGTTTTTATCTGGGGATATTCGGTTTCTCACTATACACCTCTAGGGTTTCCCAAATGACCCTTTGCAGGTTCTACAAAAACAGTGTTTTAGACCTGCTATATCAAAGGAAAGCTTTATCTCTCTTACATGAATACACACATCACAAAGCCAGTTTCACAGATAGCTTCTTTCGAGTTTTATCTGGGAATATTTGGTTTTCACCATTCACCTCACAGGGCTCCAAAATGTCCCTTTGCAGATTCTACCAAAAGAGTGTTTCAAACCTGCTGTATCAAAAGAAAGGTTTATCTCTTTTAGAAGAATACACACATAACAAATCAGTTTCGCAGATAGCTTCTCTAGTTTTTTTCACTTGGAGATATTTTGTTTTCCAACATAAGCTTCCTTGGGCTCCCAATATCCTTTGGCAGATCCTTCAAAAAGAGTGTTTGCAACCTACTGAATCAAAACAAAGGTTTAACCATGTGAGATGAATTCTTACATCACAACGTAGTTTCACAGGTAGTTCTTTCTAGTTTTAATCTCGCGATATTCGGTTTTTCACTACAGACCTCAAGGGTCTTCTAAATGTCCCTTCACAGATTCTATTTTAAAAAGTCTCACAGATAACTTCTTTCTATTTTTATATGGGGACATTTCATTTGTCACAATAGGCCTCTAAAGGCTCCCAAATGTCCCTTCACAGATTTTACCAAAGGAGTGTTTACAACCTGCTGAATTGAAAGAAAGGTTTAACTATTTGAGATGAATCCACTCGTCACAAAGCAGTTTCACAGTTAGCTTCTTTCTAATTTTTATCTGGGGATATTCGGTTTTCCACCAAACCACACATCAAAAGCAGTTTCAGAGATGGGTTCTTTTTGGTTTTAATATCATGATATTCTGTTTTTCATTACATGCTTCATGAGCCTCCCAAACGTCCCTTCAAAGATTCTATTTAAACAATGTTTGAACCTGCTTAAGCAAAAGAAAGGTTAAATTCTGCGAGATGAATCCACACATCACAAGGCAGTTTCACAGATAGCTTCATTCTAGATT
>NW_016822584.1:0-2833 GCF_001698545.2 Rhinopithecus bieti | reverse complement strand
TGATTGAGAGTAGCAAACTTTTTTCTGAACTATACATAGGTGCATTTATGAGTGCAATTATGTCTTTGCATTCAGAACTTAAATGTAAAAGCATCTAAAAGATGAGTACATTTTTTCTTGGATAAGATAATGACCTTTGAATATCGAACTTTGAGAAATCTGCATATATGGATAAAATATTAAATTCATTTTGACAAAATAAAAGGTTTCCTGATTTTGTTTCCCACCCTAGACTCAATCTTTCTGCCTTCATCCCCCACATCCTTTTTTAAACTTTTATTTTAGGTTCAAAAGTACATGTGAAGGTTTGTTACATAGGTAAATTCATGTGATGGGGGTTCGATGTGCAGATTATTTTATCACCCAGGCACTAAACCTATTACCCAGTAGTTGCTTTTTCTGCTCTTCTCCCTCTTTACACGCTGCACCCTCAGTTAGACCTCAGTGTCTGTTGTTTCCCCCTTTGTGTCCATGTATTCTCATCATTTAGCTCCCACTTATAAGTGAGAACATGCAGCATTTGTTTTTCTGTTTATGTGTTAGTTTGCTAAGGGAAATGACCTACAGCTTTATCTGTGTTCCTGCAAAATAAACTATCTCATTATGTTTCATGGCTGCATAGTATTTGATGGTGTATATGTACCACTTTTTTTTGTTTTGTTTTGTTTTGTTTTGTTTTGTTTTGTTTTGTTTTGTTTTGTTTTATCCAGTCTTCCATTGATAGGCATTTAGGTTGATTCCATGCCTTTGTTATTGTGAATAGTGTTGTGATGAACATATGCATACATGTGTCTTTATGATAGAATGATTTATAGTCTTTTGGGTATATATGTAGTAATGGGATTGCTGGGTTGAATGGTATTTCTGTTTTTGCCTCTTTGAGAAATTGTCACACTGCTTTCCACAATTGTTTAACTAATTTACACTCCCAATAACAGTTTATAAGTGTTCCCTTTCTTGGCAGTCTTATCAGCATATGTAACTGTTTTACTTTTGAGTAATAGCAATTCTTACTGGTGTGAGATAATATGTCATTGTGGTTTTGATTTGCATGTCCCTAGTTATCAGTGATATTGAACATTTTATATGCTTGTTTGCTGCATGTATGTCTTCTTTCACAAAGTGTCTGTTCATGTTTTGCTCACTTTTTAATGGAATTTTTTTTCTTTGTAAATTTAAGTTTCTTAAAGATATTGGATATTAGGTTTTGTCAGATGCATGGTTTGCAATATTTTTTTTCCAGTTTGTAGGTTGCCTGTTAACTCTGATGATAGTTTTGTTGTTGTTGTTTTTCTGTGTAGAAGCTCTTTAGTTTAATTAGATCCTCATTGTCAATTTTTGCATTTGTTACAATTGCTTTTGCTGTCTTCATCATGAAATCTTTGCCAGTTCTTATGAGCAAAATGGCGTTGCTTAGGTTGTCTTCCAGGGTATTCATAGTCTTGGGTTTTACATTTAAAACTTACATGCATCTAGAGTTGGCTTTTGTATATGGTATAAAAAAGGGATCCAGTCTCAATCTTCTGCACATAGCTAGCCAGTTATTCCAGCACCATTTATTAAATAAGAAGTTCTTCCTCCATTGCCTGTTTTTATCATCTTTGTTGAAGATCAGAAGATTGTAGATGTGTGGCTTTATTTCTGGGTTCTGTGTTATATTGGTCTATAAATCTGTTTTTCTGCCAAGACCATGCTGATTTGTTTACAGTAGCTCTGTAGTTTTGTTTCAAGTTGGGTAGGGTGATGCCTCCTGCTTTGTTCTATTTGCTTAGGATTGCCCTGCCTATTCGGGCACGTTTTTGGTTCTATACCAATTTAAAATAATTTTTTTTCTGGTCTGTGAAGAATGTCATTGGTAGTTTGATGGGAAGAGTGGCGAATTTGTGAATTGCTTTGGACAGTATGGCCATTTCAATTATATTGATTCTTGCTATCCATGAGCATGGAATATTTTTCCATTTGTTTATGTCATCTCTGATTTACTTGAGCAATGTTTTGTAATTACCATTTTATGTATCTTTTACCTCCCTGGCTAGCTTTATTACTAGGTGTTTTATTCTTTTTCTGGCAATTATGAATGGGATTCCATTCCTGATTTGGCTCTTAGGTTGGCTGTTTTTGGTGTATAGAAATACTTTTAATTTTGGTATGTTGATTTTGCATCCTGAACCTTTGCTGAAGTTACTTATCAGTTTAATGAGCTTTGGGGCCAAGACTATGAAATACTCTAGGTATAGAATCATATTATGTGCAAACAGAGATGGATAATGAAACAAAAATATTCTACAGAATATTAACAAACAGAATTAGTAGCACATGAAAAAGCTAACCCACCACAATCAAGTAGGCTTTAGTCCTAGTATGCCAGGTTGGTTCAACATATACAAATCAATAAATGTGATTCATTAAGTAAACAGAACTAGGGAAAAAAATCACTTCTCACAGGATCATTTCAATAGATGCAGAAGAGGCTTTCAATAACATTCAAAATCCCTTTATGTTAAAAACTCAGCAAACTAGGTATTGAAGAAACATACTTCAAAATATTAAGAGCCATCTATGACAAACCCACAGCCAACATCATCCTGAATGAGCAAAAGTGGGAAGCTTTCCCCTTGAAAGCCAGCAAAAAACGAGGATGCCTTCTGTCACCACTCATATTCAACATAGTACTGGAAGTCCTGGCCAGAGAAATCAGTCAAGAGAAAGAAAAAGAGACATTCAAATAGGAAGATAGGCTGCCATCCCTTACATTTTTCTATATAGCTTATAACTTAGTAATATCTTGGAACACAGCATGACCTTTCCTGCCTCAGGATCTTTGCCCATTCTG
>NW_016822583.1:0-1475 GCF_001698545.2 Rhinopithecus bieti | reverse complement strand
AAATAACTTCACAAAAAACCATTAACCTATCACAAAACTCCTTCGGTTCTCTTTTTTTCTCTCCACTTCAGCCATTTCTTCTCCCATGATAATGTCAAGGAAAGCATTATTGAGTAGGTTTGCTTCCCAATAATATTCACCATCTTCCCCACAAAAGACATGTAAGCAGAGAAATACGGTCTGAGGAAAAACAGTATGCCTGCTATGCAACAGAACTTCAAGAAAAGCCCCCAGCTCATCCTCCGACCACATTGTCATCCCTAGGCCCCTCTATTGTAGAAATTCCAAAGTTCCTATTAACACCCCCGATGCTCTGCAATGAGCATGCTGAGTTTCTTTTTCCCTCCCCCAAATACTGCCTTCTTCTCCATTCATTTGTACATGCTTTTTTCTTTTCTTTTCTTTTCTTTTTTTTTTTTTTTTTTTTTTTTTTGAGACGGAGTCCCGCTCTGCCGCCCAGGCTGGAGTGCAGTGGCCGGGTCTCAGCTCACTGCAAGCTCCGCCTCCTGGGTTTACGCCATTCTCCTGCCTCAGCCTCCCAGGGAGCTGGGACTACAGGCGCCCGTCACGTCGCCCGGCTAGTTTTTTGTATTTTTTAGTAGAGACGGGGTTTCATCATGTTAGCCAGGATGGTCTCGATCTCCTGACCTCGTGATCCGCCCGTCTCGGCCTCCCAAAGTGCTTGGATTACAGGCTTGAGCCACCGCGCCCGGCCTGTACATGCTTTTTTCTTAAGCTGGAAGGACTTCTCTCAATTTAGATATTTTCTAGGAAAACTTTTTCACCTCTTTGAGTAGGTGCCCCTACGATGTGCTTTTTGTCCCCACAGCAACCTTCACTTACTGGTTTATTGCACACATACTATGCCATATATACTGTGTGATACCTAATGGGGTCCCGCTGTGAGTACTACACTTCCAAAATGGACACTGGGTAAAGAATGGTTTTGATAATTATTTTATACTTATAAGAAACAAATAATTTATGTGCTATGTAACTTATTCTCATGTAAAAAAAAGTTAATAGTACACTTTGCAAATTATTTTACCAACCTAAGATAGCCTTTTACTGAAAACTCTCAATAAAACTATGATCAATCCAATTTATGAAATACATGTACAGAAATACAGAATACATCCAAACTGTATACTAAAATAATGTCATTTGTTTTTATTAATACATGGAATTCCAAATTAGAAATCCATCAATATATGAAGCAAATAGGTAACAAAAGTAAAATACATTGTCATCTAACTAGATGCCAAAAAGCGTTTGATAGAATACAACATTCACTCTTAGTAAAATGTCTCAGTAATCTAAGCTTAGGAGAATAATTCATTAAGATAATGAAGATTATTTCTCTTTAACAATTGGTCAGTATAATTACAAATGGTGAGACACTGGAGGCATTTTCCTAAGAGCCATTCAAAAATGCATTATTGGCCGGGCGCGGTGGCTCAAGCCTGTAATCCCAG
>NW_016822582.1:0-1657 GCF_001698545.2 Rhinopithecus bieti | reverse complement strand
CAAATCACAAAGCAGTTTCTCAGAATGCTTCTCTCTAGCTTTTTCTGAGGATATTTCCTTTGTCACTATAGGCTTCGATGCGCTCTGAAGTATCCCATTGCAGATTCCAAGAAAACAGTGTCAGCAAACTCCATGAAAAGAAAGGTGTAACTCTGTGAGACGAATTCACACATCACAAAGAAATTTCTCAGAAAGGTTTTTTCTAGTTTTTATCTTACGATATTTCCTTTGTCACCACAGGCTTCAAGGTGATCCAAAATATTCCTTCTCAGATTCACCATAAACTGTGCTACCAAACTGCTCCATGAAAAGAATTGTGTAATGCTGTGAGACGAATTAACACATCACAGCATTTTGTCAGATTGCTTATTTCTGGATTCTATATGAAGCTATTTCCTTTTCTACCTTAGGCTTCAATGTGCTCCCAAATATTCCTTCTCAGACACAACAAAAACAGTGATGTCAAAGTGCTCCCTGAACAGAAATGTTTAGCTCTATGAGATGAATCCACACATCACTAAGGAGTTTCTCAGAAAGCTTTTCTCCAGTTTTTACCTGAAGATATTTCCTCTTTTGCCATTGGATTCTAAGGGCTCCTGACTATCCCTTTGCAGATTCCACTAATACAGTTATATCAAAATGCTCAATGAAAATAAAGGTGTAACTCTGTGAGATGAATTCACGCATCACAAAGCAGTTTCTCAGAAAGCTTCTTTCTAGTTTAAATCTGAGGATATTTCCTTTTTCACCATAGTCTTCAATGTGCTTCCAAATATCTCCTCTCAGATACCACAAAAAGAGTAATACCAAACTCTTCAATCACCAAAAGGTTCAAACTCTATGAGATGAATACAAAGATCACAAAACCGTTTTGCAAAAAGCATCTCTCCAGTTTTATCTGAAGTTGTCTCCTTTTTCTCTTTAGGCCTCTAGGAGCACCTGAATGTCTCTTTTCAGATTCCACAAATACAGTGATACCAAACTGCTCAAAGAAACAAAGGTGTACCACGGTGTGATGAATACATCTATCACAAAAAAATTCTCAGAAGTCTTTTTTCTAGTGTTTTTCTCAGGATATTTATTTTTCCACCATCAGTGTCCATGCACTCCCAAATATCCCTTCTCATACACCACAAAGACCGTTGTACCAAAACGATTCATGAAAAGAATCATGGAACTCTGTGAGATGAATTAACATATCACAAAGCAGTTTCTCAGCAAGATTTCTTCTAGTTTTTACATGAGGATAATTCTTTTTCACAAAAGGCCTCAATGCACCCCAGAATATGACATTGCAGATTCCATGAAAACAGTGTCAGAAAACTGCTCTATGAAAAGAGAGGTGTAACTCTGTGAGATGAATTCACACATCACAAAACAGTTTCTCTGAAACTTTCCTTCTAGTTTAGATCTGAGGATATTTCCTATGTCCCCATAAGCTTGAATTCGATCCAAAATACCCCATTGCAGATTCCAAGAAAACAGTGTTAGCAATCTGCTCAATGAAAGGAGCAGTGTAACACTGTGAGATGAATTCACACATCACAAGGCAGTTTCTCAGAAAGCTTCTATTTGTTTTTTATCGGAGGATATTTTCTTTTTCACTATAGGCCTCAAAGCACTCAGGAATATCCCATTGCAGATTCCTCAAAAAATG
>NW_016822581.1:0-1649 GCF_001698545.2 Rhinopithecus bieti | reverse complement strand
TGTTTAGATTAATTAGATCCCATTTGCCAATTTTGGCTGTTGCCATTGCTTCTGGTGTTTTAGTCATGAAGTCTTTGCCCATGCCTATATCCCCAATGGAATTGCCTAGGTTTTCTTCTAGGGTTTTATGGTGTTAGGTCTTACATTTAATTATTTAATACATCTTGAGTTCATTTCTGTATAAAGTATAAGGAAGTCCTCCAGTTTCAATTTTCTGCCTATGGCTAGCCAGTTTTCCCAACACCATTTATTAAATAGGGAATCCTTTCCCCATTGCTTATTTTGTCAGGTTTGTCAAAGATCAGATACTTATAGATGTGTGACATTATTTCTGAGGCCTCTGTTCTGTTCCACTTGTCTATCTATTTATTTTGGTACCAGGACCATGTTGTTTTGATTACTGTAGCCTGTAGCCTTGTAGTATAGTTTGAAGTCAGAAAGCATGACGCCTCCAGCTTTGTTCTTTTGCTTAGGATTGTCTTGGCTGTATGAGCTGTTTTTTGGTTCTATCTGAAATTTAAAGTAGTTTTTTTCTAATTCTGTGATGAAAGTCAACGGTAGCTTAATGGGAATAGCATTGAATCTGTAAATTACTTTGGGCAACATGGCCATTTTCACGATTTTGAGACAGACTCTATCTCTGTCACCCAGGCTGGAACACAGTGGCGTGATCTGGGCTCACTGCCACCTCCACCTCTCCGGTTCAGTGATTCTCTTGCCTCAGCCTCCTGAGTACCTGTGATTACAGGTGTACACCACCACGCCCAATTAACTTTTGTATTTTAGTAGAGATGGGGTTTCACCATGTTGGCCAGGCTGGTCTCGAACTCCTGACCTCAGATGATCCACCATCCTCAGCCTTGCAAGGTGCTGGCATTACAGTTGTGAGCAACTACACCTGGCCTAAAATGAGTCTTGATATCAGAAAAAAGCACCGTCTACAAACTTGTTTTTTTCTATACCTCTATTTCTATACCTATGTGTTAGTATTCTTTATTCTCTATACTCTTTCATATTAATTTTAGAACTGCTTTTAAAGTTCCATTAAAAGATCACAATTTTGATTAATGGATATAGGAAAACATTTTCGTTATATTGCATTTTCAATCAATAACAAAATATATTTCAATTGCTTGGATTATTTGTTTTCCCTGTAAAAGTCTTATAGATCTATTTCAAGCATCTCAGAACTTGTATTGCTACCGTGAATGTGTTGTTACTTTATGACATAGTTTTTGTAATGTTAAAAAATTATGGCATTTCTGATTTAAACTCAACGTATTTATAATGAATTTCAAACATTTATTGCTTAATTAATTTTTCTAGTACTTGAATCATCTTCTATTCTTTCAAATTAAGTTAGAACAATGTATCTGTATTTAAAGTTTTCTGCAATAGCTTTTATATGTCATCTGTTATTTGTTTTTGAAAGTTCAGTATAACTGAAGTGTAATAAAGTCTGGCCCTGGAAAAAATGTATAGGTCTCCATAGATTTCCTGTCTGTTAATGAGGTACTTGTGGTAATTTATGTTTATCTAGAATGCTTTCAGATGTTTTGGTATAAAATACTTTATAATATTGTCTGCACTTAAAATGTCTTTTCAAAACCTATTTTATTTATAATGTTATTCATTTGTGCCTTTCTCCT
>NW_016822580.1:0-1649 GCF_001698545.2 Rhinopithecus bieti | reverse complement strand
TTAATAACTGTAAATGTTAATTTAAAACTAGAGTTTAATTGTTTAAAGTATGGCAGAAGTGCTTCAAATTAGGGTTTTCAGACTAGTGTTTCAAGAGAAGTGGAGGTATTTGTTTTGTGAGGTTTTTTTTTTTTTTTTTTTGGTTATTCCCTTCCCCACCCCCAACTTGTTTTCTAACAGTATCGTGTTTTTCAATAGACCTGCTTGGGTGGGAATTTGGACTTTGTTCTTTCAAGTCACTCCAGTCTTTTTTTTTTTTTTTTTTTTTTTGGTAGACTAAATCTTAACTTCTAAAATGTTGCTTAGGTTGTTTTCTGCTTTAGTATTTACCTTCGGTGAGATTTATATTAGTATTTTTGCAGTTAATAAGCCTTTTTTTTTTTTTTTAACTTGGAATTGTTAACTGTTAACCAGAGATTGTTAGAAACTAAGACTGCAGACATAAGCTCTTTGAATTTCCTGTTAAATGTGAAATGGTGAGCTTTAACATCGTTTGTTTGAGCAGCTGAGTTGTGTTTAAGAGCTGTAGCTGATTTATTTAAAAAATGTTTTCGGGGAGGGCTCATCTGTTCGCCTCTTCCTCATGTGAATGGAATGTGGTGCAGCATGGAGCCCCAAACAGGATACAGTTGTTCTAAGCATTCTTCCTATAGTTTGGTAGGCCCTACTAGAAACGCAGGCCCTCAACTATATTTATTTTGGCCATAGACTATTTTAAAGTGTGTTTAACACTGATAACTGACCTTAAAAAACACTCTCACTCCATTAATAAAATTGAAAAGCATTTTGTTTCAACTGAACATTTAGTGTTAGTAATTTTCATTTTGGGTTTCAAAGGCTTTTAGAGCATTTGAATAATAGTCTTTTGTGATTAGGGCCATATTCTACTGTGACTTTCATCAGATGTTAGTTCATTGCTTCCCTTTAGGCTGTGGAAGTTACTCATAGAATCATGTATCTTTAGAGTGAGTGTTGAATTAGTTATGCATGAGTTCTAGTTTCTTTACATTCCAGTGCACCTAGACCCATCAATTATTTACTACAAATTCATCATACCAGCTGTAGGACCCATTTGTTTTATTTAAATATGTTTATTATTATTTTAAACTTAAAATGTTCCTTTGAAACATACTAGACTAATACACAAATTAACAATAGTTACATGGTGGATTTGCCAGTTAAAAAAACCGGGGTGTATTTTCATATCACTTCATATGTTGTTTGCCTTTCATTTTCCTTAAAGTAGAGCAGTCACACATATTCACTGTTGCTCATTTAATAAATATTGAAACATTTCTTTAACAAATACTATAAAAGTATTTATCAGCACTTTTATTTGCTATTTAAGAAGCATGATATACTTTGGACTTCCATTTGTAAATGATTATAAGTACTCATGTCCTTGTAAGAGTATTCAAATTTGATCATTGTCAGCTAGTTTTCTTACATTTCTGGTAGCGAAATTTTACTTGGCTTTCAATGAGATATCTTAAAATGTGAGATTTTTTTTTTAGCTTAGAAATCTTTTTTTCTAATTAACTTAGAATAATTTAAATCATAGGTCGGCTTGTTGAAATTTACCCTTAGAACTCTGACCTACCTTGAAAAGGAGAGCTCTCTTCAGAAGAATGTTTTTCATATTATAAAAT
>NW_016822579.1:0-3708 GCF_001698545.2 Rhinopithecus bieti | reverse complement strand
TGCTGCTGAGAAGAATGTATATTCTGTTGATTTGCGGTGGAGAGTTCTGTAGATGTCTATTAGGTCTGCTTGTTCCAGGGCTGAGTTCAAGTCCTGGATATCCTTGTTAATTTTATGTCTCATTGATCTGTTTAATGTTGACAGTGTGGTGTTAAAGCCTCCCATTATTATTGTTTGGTCTTTTCCCATAGCCCAGTATTTCTTGGAGGCTTTGTTCATTCCTTTTCATTCTTTTTTCTCTAATCTGGTCTTCATGCTTTATTTCATTAAGTTGATCCTCAGTCTCTGATATCCTTTCTTCTGTTTGATTGATTCAGCTATTGATACTTATGTATGCTTCACAAAGTTCTCACGCTGCGTTTTTCAGCTCCATCAGGTCATTTATGTTCTTCTCTAAACTGGTTATTCTACTTGGCAATTTGTCTTTCATTTTTTCAAGGTTCTTGGCTTCCTTTCACTGGGTTAGAACATGCTCATTATAGCTTGAGGAGTTTGTTATTACCCACCTTCTGAAACCTACTTCTATCGGTTCACCAAACTCATTCTTAATCCAGTTTTGTTCCCTTGCTGGTGAGGAGTTGTGATCCTTTGGAGGAGGAAAGGCATTCTGGATTTTGGAATTTTCAGCCTTTTAGCACTGGTTTCTCCCCATCTTCATGGATTTGTCTACCTTTGGTCTTTGATATTGGTGACCTTCAGATGGGGTCCCGGAGTGGATGTCTTTTTTATTGATGTTGATACTATTCCTTTCTGTTAGTTCTCCTTGAGGAGGCAGTCTGTCCTTTTGGTTGATGTTGATATTATTCTTCTCTGTTTGTTAGTTTTCCTTCTAACAGTCAGGCCTCTCTGCCGCAGGTCTGCTGGAGTTTTCTGGCGGTCCACTCCAGACCGTGTTTGCCTGGGTATCACCAGTGGAGGCTGCAGAATAGCAAAGATTGCTGCCTGTTCCTTCCTCTGGAAGCTTTGTCCCAAGGGGGCACCTGCCAGATGCCAGCCAGAGCTCTCCTGTATGAGGTGTCTGTTGGGCCTACTAGGAGGTGTCTCCCAGTCAGGATACGAGGAGGTCAGGGACCCACTTGAGGAGGCAGTCTGTCCCTTAGCAGAGCTTGAGCACTGTGCTGGGAGATCCACTGCTCTCTTCAGAGCTGTCAGGCAGGGACGTTTAAGTCTGCTGAAGCTGCATACACAGCTGCCCTTTCCCCCAGATGCTCTGTCCCAGGGAGATGGGGGTTTTATCTATAAGTTCCTGACTGGGGCTGCTGCCTCTTTTTCAGAGCTGCCCTGCCCAGAGAGGAGGAATCTAGAGAGGCATGATGGCTGCAATGGCCTTGTTGAGCTGCAGTGGGCTCCACCCAGTTCAAACTTTCCAGAGTTTTTGTATACACTGTGAGGGTAAAACTGCCTACTCAAGCCTCACCAGTGGCAGACACCCCTCCCCCCAACCAAGGTCGAGCATCCCAGGTTGACCACAGACTGCTCTTCTAGCAGTGAGAATTTCAAGCCAGTGGAGTTTAGCTTGCTGGGCTATGTGGGGTTGGGACCCACTGAGTCAGGCACCGTAGAAAATCTCCTGGCTGGCCAATTGTGAAGACTGTAGGAAAAACTCAGTATCTGGTCTGGAATGCATCATTCCTCCCGGTACAGTCTCTCATGGCTTCCCTTGGCTAGGAAAGGGAAATCCCCTGACCCTTTGTGCTTCTGGGGTGAGGCGATGCCCCACCCTGCTTCAGCTCAACCTTCATGGGCTGCACCCACTGTCCAATCAGCTCCAGTGAGATGGACTGGGTACCTCAGTTGGAAATGCAGAAATCAACCACCTTCTACATCAGTTTTGCTGGGAGCTGCAGACTGGAGCTGTTCCTATTCAGCCATCTTGCCAGTCACCCATCCTCTTGGCCATTTTTTTTTATTGGATTGTGAGATTTTTTTCTCTATAGAGTTGTTTGAATTCCTTATATATTCTGGTTACTAATCTCTTGTTGAATGGGTAGTTTGCAAATATTTTCTCCCATTCTGTGAGTTGTCTTTTCACTTTGTTGATTATTTCCTAGTTGTGCTGAAGCTTTTCAACTTGATGTGATCCCATTTGTCCATTTTTGCTTTGATTGCCTATGCTTGTGGGGTATTACTCAGGAAATTTTGCCAAGACCAGTGTCATGGAGAGTTTCCTTGTAGTAGTTTCATAGTTTGAGGTCTTATATTTAAATCTTTATTTTGATTTTATTATTGTATATGATGAGAGATAGGGGTTTAGTTTCATTCTTCTGTATATGGATATCCATTTTTCCCAATACCATTTACTGAACGGACTGTCTTTTCCTTGGTGTATGTTCTTGAGACCTTTGTTAAAAATGAGTTTACTGTAGGTATGTAGATTTGTGTCTGCATTCTCTATTTTGTTCCATTGGTCTATGTGTCTCTTTTTATGCCAGTATTATGCTGTTTTGGTTACTACAACTTTGTAGTAAAATTTGGAAACTCTCCAGGACATTGGTCTGGGCAAAATTTCTTGGGTAATACTCCACAAGTACAGGCAATCAAAACAAAAATGGACAAATGGGATCACATCAAATTAAAAAGCTTCTGCACAGCAAAGGAAGTAGTCAAAAAAGTGAAGAAACAACTCAGAGAACGGGAGAAAATATTTGCAAACTACCCATTTGATAAGGGATTAATAACCACAATATATAAGGAGCTCAAGTCAAGACTGGGATTCCTTCAGCTTTGTTCTTTTTGCTCAAAATAGCTTTGACTATTCTAGGTCTTCTGTGGTTCCATATAAATTTTAGATTTTTTTTTTTCTATTTCTGTGAAGAATGTCATTAGTATTTTGATAGGGATTGCATTGAATCTGTAGATTGATTTGGGTAGTATGGACATTTTAACTATATTGATTCTTCCAATCCTTGAACATAAAGTATTTTTCCATTTTTTTAATGTATGCTTCAATTTTTTTCAACAGTGTTTTATAGTTTTCATTGTAGAGATCTTTTACTTCTTTGGTTAATTCGTAGGCATTTAATTTTATTTGTGAGTGTTGTAAATGATATTTTTGTTTCTTTTTCAGATTGTTCACTGTTTACATATAGAAATACTACTAATTTTTTTACGTTGACTTTGTGTTCTGCAACTTCACTGAATTTGTTTATCAGTTCTAATAGGTTTTTGTTGGAGTCTTCAAGGTTTTAGAAATATGACATCATGTCATCTGCAAACAAGGATAATTTGACTTCCTCCCTTAGAATTTGGATGCCCTTTATATCTTTCTTGTGTGATTGCTCTAGCGAGGACTTTCAGTACTATGTTGAATAACAGTGGGGAAAGTGGGCATTGTTGTGTTCCAGATCTTAGAGGAGAGGCTTTCAGATTTTTCTCATTCAGTATGATACTAGTTACTGGTCTGTCGTTTATGGCTTTTATTAATTTGAGGTATATTCCCTTTATGCCTCGTTTTTTGAGGGTTTTTATCATGAAGGAATGTTGAATTTTATTGAATGATTTTCAACTTCAGTTAGAATGATCATATGGTTTTTGTCCTTTATTCTTTTAATATGATATATCACATTGATTGATCTGTGTATGTTTAACCATCCTTGTATCCCTGGGGTAAATCCCACTTGATGAATGATCATTTAAATATATTGCTGAATTCAGTTTACTAGCATTTTCTTTTTTTTTTATTGACTTTTTTTTTTTTTTTTTATTATA
>NW_016822578.1:0-931 GCF_001698545.2 Rhinopithecus bieti | reverse complement strand
AAATATTCCTTTGCAGATTGCGTGGAAACAGTGTTAGCAAACTGCGCCAAGGAAAAAATGGTGTATCTATGTGAGATGAATTCAAGCATCACAAAGAACTTTGTCAGAAAGCTTCTATCTAATTTTTATTTGGGGATGTTGTTTTTGTCACCCTAGGTTTCAATGCTATCCAAAATATCCTTTCTCAAAATAACCAAAAACAGTGCTACCAAACTGATCCATGAAAAGAGCCATGTAACTCAGTTAGATGAATTAACACAGCATGAAGCAGTTTCTGAGAAAGCTTCCTTCTAGTTTTTATATTACGTTTTTTCCTTTGTCACCGAAACGTTCAATGTGATCTGAAATATCCCATTGCAGACTCCAAGACAACAATGCTAGAAAACTGCTCAATGAAAAGAACAGTGTAACTCTGTGAGATGAATTCACACATCACAAAGCACTTTCACAGAAAGTTTCTGACTTGTCTTAATCAGAGGATATTTCTTTTCTCACCACAGACCTCAATGCACTCCAAAATATCCCTTTGCAGATTCCAGGAAAAGAGTGTTAGCAAACTGCTCCATGAAAAGAAAGGTGTAACTCGGTGAGATGAATTTACAAACCACGAAGCATTTTCTCAGAAATCTTCTTTCTAGTTTTTGTCTGAGAATAGTTCCTCTGTCACCATCACCCTCAATAAGCTCCAAAATATCCCATTCCAGCTTCCAAGAAAACAGTGTTAGCAAACTATTCAATGAAGAGAATAGTGCAACTCTGTGAGGTGAATTCACACATCAAAAAGCAGTTTCTCAGAAAGCTTCTTTCTAGTTTTTATCTGAGGATATTTCCTATTTCACAATAGATCTCAAAGTGTTCCCAAATGTCCCTTTGCAGACTCCATGAAAACAGTGCTAGCAAACTGATCCATGAAAAGAAAGGTGTAAATCTT
>NW_016822577.1:0-340 GCF_001698545.2 Rhinopithecus bieti | reverse complement strand
AAGGAGAAAGGGAGGAAGGAGGAAGGAGAAAGGGAGGAAGGAGACAGGAGGAAGGAGGAAGGGAGAAAGGGAGGAAGGAGGAAGGAGAAAGGGAGGAAGGAGACAGGAGGAAGGAGGAAGGAGAGAAAGAGGAGGAAGGAGGAAGGAGAAAGGGAGGAAGGAGACAGGAGGAAGGAGGAAGGGAGAAAGGGAGGAAGGAGACAGGAGGAAGGGAGAAAGGGAGGAAGGAGACAGGAGGAAGGAGACAGGAGGAAGGAGGAAGGAGAAAGGGAGGAAGGAGACAGGAGGAAGGAGACAGGAGGAAGGAGACAGGAGGAAGGAGAAAGGGAGGAAGGAGACA
>NW_016822576.1:0-2100 GCF_001698545.2 Rhinopithecus bieti | reverse complement strand
GATCAACTTTTTTATAGTTTTGAAAATTAACCAAAGACTTATAACAATGTGATAAATACCTATCCAAGTATTAAAGAAAACCAAAGAAATTCTGCTGTGCCTTGGTAAAATTAAACTTGACACACTCACATTCTTCTTTCTAAGCTCTGTAGTAGCTTAGAAAATCAGCAGTATAACAACTTCCAGAGAAGGACCAAGTTTGGAACTGCACAGAATGTTCTTTCTACAGATCATTGTTCCCATTTGACCTGTTTTGCAGCTCCCTAGAAAAACTCTATTAGCAGGGTATTTTTTTTTTTTTTTTTCGGACTCAGGTAAACATCACAGCTGCCTGAACCTGAAATAATAATTAGGGTAATCAAGAGCCAGGCCAAAATCTTAAAAAGGAGAGATCTAGAGAGCCTTTTAACATCCCTGACGTATGCAAGGATTCCTGACGTTTACGTGCATTTCTTGGTTTGCATGATTTTAAATTTTCACCAGCAATGTCCGAGGGTATAATTTCTCCACATTATCACCAACACTTGTATTTTTTGTTTTAAAAATACATCCATCTTAGTAAGAGTAAAGTGTTATCTCATTTGGATTTGAATTTTATTTCCCTAATGATTAATGATGTTGAACATCTCTTCATGTGCTTACTGGCTTTTCTTTCCTTCTTTGTAGAAATGCCTATTCAGATCCTCTGCTAATTTTCAACTGGGGTGTTTATCTTGTTATTATTGAGTTATAAGGTCCTTCATGTATTCTGTATAAGAATCCCTTACAGGTTGGGCTTGAGGGCTTGCGCCTGTAATCCCAAAACTTTGGGAGGCCAAGGAGGGTGGATCACTTGAGGTCAGGAGTTCGAGACCAGCCTGGCCAACAAGGTGAAACCCTGTGTCTACTAAAAATACAAAAGAATTAGCCGGGCGTGGTGGCACATGCTTGTAATCCCAGCTACTTGGGAGGCTAAGGCAGGAGAATCGCTTGAACCCATAAGGCAGAGGTTGCAGTGAGCCGAGATTGAGCTATTGCACTCTAGCCTGGGCGACACGAGTGAAACTCCATCTCAAAAAGAAAAAAAAAGATTCCCTTACAAATATATCACTGATGAACCTTTCTTCCATTTTGTGGGTAATCTTTGTATTTTCTTAAGGATATAATTTCTAGCACACAATTTTAATTTCATGAAGTTAACTTTATCTACTTATGTATTTCTATAAATGTGTCAATTTAATCTCAGTTATTTAATTGGCTAGTGCCATGTACTAAATGTTTGTGTTCCCCCAAAATTCATATGTTAAAACCCTAATCTCAGTGTAATGGTATTTGGAGGTGGGTTCTTTAGGAGACAATTAGGTCATAAGCGTGCAGCCGTCATCAGTGGTATGTGCCCTTATATAAAAAGGAATGAGAGAGAGCTCGCTTTTTCCCCATCATGTGAAGATACAAGAAAAGTCACTTGCCTGCAGCCTGAAAGAGCATCCCCACCAAAACATGACCATGCTGGCCCCCTGATCTCAAACAACCAACATCCAGAACTGTTAAAAACAAATCCCTGTTATGTATAACCCACTCCATTTATGACATTTTGCTATATCAATCCAAACTGTCTTAGACAGTTGGCATATTCATAGCTTTTTCTGATGACTTTTGTTTTAATGAAGGCTGGGAGAGAACTACCCTAAGAATGAGACATCATTTCAGAGACACTAAAGTGGCTATGACAAAAAGACAGAAAATACTGTATTGGTGAAAATATTAGCAAAAAATATTGTAAAAAAAATAAGTGGCAAAAAATATGTAGAAATTTAAACCCTTACACATTACTGGTGGGAATGTCATATACTGTAGCCACTTTGGAAATAATCTGGCAATTACTCAAAAGATTCAAAATAAAGTTACCATATGGCACAGCAATTCCACCCCTAGGTATCCACTGAAAAGAACTGAAAACACATAACCATACAAAAATGTGTGTACAAATGTTTATAGAATCAGCAAATGTATAAGAGCTAAAAAGTGGAAATAACCCAAATGTCCAATAACTGATGAATGCATAAATAAAATAAGATATGCATACAATTGAACTATTTACAAAACTCCTGCTTAAACACT
>NW_016822575.1:0-547 GCF_001698545.2 Rhinopithecus bieti | reverse complement strand
CATTAAGCAGTTTGCTAACACTGTTTTCTTGGAATCTGCAATGGGATATTTCAGAGCGCATTGATGCTTATGGTGACAAAATAAATAATATTATATAAAAACTAGAAAGAAGCTTTCTGAGACCACTTCGTGATGTGTTAATTCATCCCACAGAGTTACACGACTCCTTTAATGGCGCAGTTTACCGGCAGTGTTTCTGGGGAATCTGAGAAGTGATTTTTTGAATCGCATTGAATCCTATGGTGACAAAGGAAATATCCTCACATAAAAACTGGAAAGAATCTCTCTGAGAAACCACTTTGTGATGTGTTAATTCACCTCACAGAGTTATACCCCTTTCTTTTCTTGGAGCACTTTGGTATCACTGTTTTTGTAGAATCTGCAAGGGGATATTTGGGAGCACATGGAGGCTTATAGTGAAAAAGGAAATATCCTCAGATAAAAACTAGAAGGAAGCATTCTGAGAAACTGCTTTATGATGTGTGAATTCACCTCACAGAGTTACACCATTCTTTTCATGGAGCAGTTTGGTAGAACTGTTTTGATG
>NW_016822574.1:0-2097 GCF_001698545.2 Rhinopithecus bieti | reverse complement strand
ACAAAGCAGATTCTCAGAAAGCTTCTTTCTAGTTTTATCTGAGGATATTTCCTTTTCACCATAGCCCACAAAGCGCTTCCAAATATCCTTCACAGATTCCATGAAAACAGTGTTATCAAACAGCTCAATGAAAACAATGGTGTAAACCTGTGACATGAATTCACACATCACAAATCAGTTTCTCATAAATATTTTTTCTTATTTTTATCCTAGGATATTTCCTTTGTCACCATAGTCTTCAATGTGATCCAAAGTATCCCTTCTCAGATTCCCCAAAAACATTGCTACCAAACTGCTCCATGAAAAAATCGTGTAATTCTATGAGATGAATTCATACATCACAAAAAAGCTTATCAGAAAGCTTCTTTCTACTTTTTGTCTGAGGATATTTCCTTTGTCACCATAGGCTTTCATGCAATCCAAAATATCCCTTCTCAGATTACCCAAAAATAGTGCTACCAAACTGCTCCATGAAAAAGATCATGTAGCTCTGTGAGATGAATTCACAAATCACCAAAGAGTTTCTCATAAAGCTTCTTTCTAATTTTTGTCTGAGGATATTTCCTTTGTCAGCATAAGGTTCTGTGTGCTCCAAAATATCACAATGCAGATTCCAAGAAAACAGTGTTGGCAAACTGCTCAATGAAGAGTTGAGTGTACCTCTGTGAAATAAATTTGCACATCACAAAGCAGTTTCTCAGAAAGCATATTTTTGGTTTTTATCTGAGGATATTTCCTGTGTCGACATTGGCTTCAATGTGCTCCCAAATATCCTATTGCAGATTCCATGAAAACAGTGGTATCAAACTGCTCAATGAAAGGAATGGTGTAACTCTGTGTGATGAATTCACACATCACAAAGCCATTTATCAAAAGGCTTCTTCTTGGTTTGTATCTGAGGATATTTACCTTTTCACTAAAGGCCTCAATGCACTCTGAAATATCCTTAGCTGATTCCATGAAAAGAGTGTTAGGAAACTGCTTCATGAAAAGAAAGGTGTAACTCTTTGATGAACTCATGCATCACAAAGCCATTCATCAGAAGATTTCTCCCGTTTGTATCTGAGGATATTTCTTTTTTCACTATAGGCCTCAATGCACTTCCAAATATCCTATTGCAGATTACAAGAAAACCGTGTTACCAATCTACTCGATGAAAAGAACAGTTTATGTCTCAGAGATGAATTCAAACTTCACAAAGCACTTTCTCAGAAAGATTCTTTCTAGTTTTGATCGGAGGATTTTTACTTTTTCACCATAGGCATCAATGCACTTCCAAATATCCCTTTGTTGATTCCACGAAAACTGTTAGCAAACTTCTCTACGAAAAGAAAGGTGTAACTCTGTTGGATGAATTCACACATCACATAGAACTTTCTCAGAAAGCTTCTTTCTAGTTTTTATCTGAGGATATTTCCTCTGTCACCATAGGTTTCAACGTGATCCAAAATATCCTTTCTCTGAATACCCAAAAATACTGTTAACAAACTCATCATGAAAAGGATCGTGTAACTCTCTGAGATGAATTAACACATCACAAAGCTGTTTCTCAGAAAGCTTCTTCTAGTTTTTATATGAGGATATTTCCTTTGTCACCCTAAGCTTCAATGCACTCCAAATATCCCATTGCAGATCCCACGTAAACAGTGTTAGCAAACTGCTCAATGAACAGAACAGTGTACCTCTGTGAGAAGAGTTCACCCATATAAAAGTAGTTTCTCAGAAAGCTTATTTCTAGTTTAAATATGAGAATATTTCCTTTTTCATCATAGTCTTCAATGTGTTCCCAAATAACTGCTCTCAGATACCACAAAAACAGTGATGGCGATCTTCTCAATCAACAAAACGTTACACTCTGAGATGAATATAGACATCACACAACCGTTTCTCAAAAGCTTCTCCAAAGTTTAATCTGAAATTATTTCCTTTTTCACCATAGGCCTCTAGGAGCTCCCGAATATCCATTTGCAGATTCCAGAAAAACAGTGCTACCAAACTACTCAAAGAAAAGCAACTTGTAACTGTGTCTGTTGAAATCACCTATCACAAGGAAATTTCTCTGAAAGCAACTTTCTAGTTTTTATCTGTGCCTTTTTT
>NW_016822573.1:0-333 GCF_001698545.2 Rhinopithecus bieti | reverse complement strand
GGTATTGAAGCTTATTTTGAAAAGGAAATATCCTCAGACAAAAACTAGAAAGAAAGTTTCTGACAAAACACCTTTGTGATGTGTGAGTTCATCTCACAGAGTTGCACCACTGTTTTCTTGGAGCAGTTTGGTAGCACTGTTTTTGGGGAATCTGCAAAGTGATATATTGGAGTGCATTGAGGACTATAGTGAAAAAGGAAATATCGTCAGATAAAAACTAGAAAGAAATTTTCTGAGAAACTGCTTTGTGATGTGTGAATTCATCTCAATGAGTGACACCATACATTTCATTGGGCAGTCTGATAACACTGGTTTCATGGAATCTGTAATAGG
>NW_016822572.1:0-1316 GCF_001698545.2 Rhinopithecus bieti | reverse complement strand
CCCAGGCTGGAGTGCAGTGGTATGATCTTGGCTCACAGCAACCTCTGCCTCTAGGGTCCAAGCAATTCTCCTGCCTCAGCCTCCCGAGTAGCTGGGATTACAGACATGTGCCACCACGCTCTGCTAATTTTTGTATTTTTAGTAAAGATGGGATTTCACCATGTTGGCTAGGCTGGTCTCAAACACCTGACCTCAAGTGATCCACCCATCTCACCTCCCAAAGGATTACAAGCATGAGCCACCGCGCCTGGCCTAAAATTTTTTATAAAGACGAGGTCTCACTATGTTGCCCAGGCTGGTCTCAAACTTCTGAGCTCAAGTGATCCTCCCACCTGGGCCTTTCAAAGTGCTAGGATTACAGGTGTGAACCGCTGCCTGTGGCCTTAATTTCTTTTGACACTTTTTTGTAGTTTTCAGTGTACAAGTCTGCTCTTTTTTGTTAAATTTACTCCTATGTATTTTATTCTTCTTGATGCTATGGTAAATTGAATAATCTAAAAATGTTTATTTTCAATTTGTTCATGACTGGTATATAGAAATCCTGTTGAGTTTTGTATGTTGGTCTCATATCCCCAACCTCACTGAACTCACTTAAAAGTTCTAGCATTTGTAGTATATTCCTCAAGATTTTCTACATACTAGATTATGTTACTTGCAAATAGAGACATGTTTACTTCTTCATTTCCAATCCGGATGCCTTTTTCTCCTTTGCCAAAACTCTCACTAAAACCTCTAATATCATGTTGAATAAAAGTGTTGAGATGAGACAAGCACGTTTTGTTTCTCATCTTAGGTGGAAAGTTTTCGATCTTTCACTATTAAGAGTCATGTTACAATAGCTATGGGTTTTTCACAGTTGTCCTTTATGAGGTTGAGAAAGTTTCTTTAATTCTTAGTTTGTTTAGTTCTTCTATCATTGAGGTGGTGAATTTTGTCAAATACTTTGTCTACATCTATTGAGATGATCATGTGGTTTTTGTCCTTTATTCTATTGATATGGTGTATTACATTAATTGATTTTGGGTATTAAAACAGTCTTGTAATCCTGGGACGAATCTCACTTGGTCATGGTGTATAATCCTTTTTAAATGTTGCTGGATTACTTTCCTAGTATTTTGTTGAGGATTTTTTTTCTATTTTCATAAGGAATTTTGGTCTTTCGTTTCCTTTACTTGCTATGACTTTGTCTGGTTTTGGTGTCAGAGTAATACTGCCTTATAAAATCAGTTAGGAAGTATTCCCTCCTTTTTTATTTTTGGAAGAATTTGTAAAGGACTGCTATTCATTCTTTAAGTATTTGGTAGAATTTACCAGTG
>NW_016822571.1:0-332 GCF_001698545.2 Rhinopithecus bieti | reverse complement strand
TGGTGGATAAGCTTTTTGACATGCTGCTGGATTCGGTTTGCCAGTATTTTACTGAGGATTTTTGCATCGATGTTCATCAGGGATATTGGTCTAAAATTGTCTCTTTTTTTTATGTCTCTGCCACACTTTGGTATCAGGATGATGTTGGCCTCATAAAATGAGTTATGGAGGATTCCCTCTTTTTCTATTGATTGGAATAGTTTCAGAAGGAATGGTACCAGCTCCTCCTTGTACCTCTGGTAGAATTCGGCTGTGAATGCATCTTGTCCTGGACTTTTTTTGGTTGGTAAGCTATTAATTATTTGCCTCAATTTCAGAGCCTGTTACTGAGA
>NW_016822570.1:0-1316 GCF_001698545.2 Rhinopithecus bieti | reverse complement strand
CAGCCCCTCCCCCACCCAGCCACTGCCCCGTCCCCTTTGTGTGGCCAGGACAATGTCTCCACAGACAGCGTGGGGGATGGGCCTCGGGCAGTGTCGGCGGTGAGAGGGTCCCCGGGGGTTGGGACAACTGGGCCCACAGCCCTCACCCCAGAGCCCCCAGAAGTCAGGGCCCTGAGTGTAGGAGAGGAGTGAAAGGGCCCTTGGGTCTCCAGAGGCCGGGTCTAGGCACACGTGCGCGACAACCAGCCCCTCGTGTGCTTGGAGACGTCTCTCATAAGCACCAGGGATGGGGCGTCTGCATATGGCTGGCTGTGTCAGGGTCTCTACTTCCTGCAGCTGCCTCAGAATGTGCCGCCTGGAGCCACCGGCCCTGCCTGGCCCACCGGGCTGCCCCCAAGGCTTGCTTAGCGGGGTGGGGGCTGGTGCCTGGCAGTGGGGTCCTCATCCGGCACCTTGCGCTCCTTGGCCCAGCACCCCTCTGCACAGGTCACCCCAGACCAGGTTCCCGTGAGGGGCCCCAGCCTTTCCCTGGGCACTCCCCGACTGGGCTTTCAGGCCTAGGCCCTGAAGGAAGGCCACCCCACCCTGTGCCCCCCGACCTGGTATCCAGGCCTGGGGCTTGGCTGTCTTTGCCCACCTCCTCCCAGCCTGCACCCCCACCGCCCAAAAGACCATGCGTGTGAGCCCTGACCCACTGGCAGCTCTGAAGCCTGTGGCCCCAGCCTGAGGCGTCCGGCACCCCTCAGGGTGTGACCCTTGTTCCAGCACACTTGGGGGCCCCTGGTTGACCCGTCCAGGAGGGCTGGGGGTGAGCCACTGGGCCTGGCACTGGGTCTCCCACTCACATGGGATGGTCAGCGCCCACCCGGGGGGAGGGGGCTGCAGGACACAAAGCCCCGGAGCATGAATTTCAGATCAAGCGCAGGATACGTTTTTATATGAAAAAAGGATCGTTTTCTGAAATTCTCCTTAGCAAGCGCCTGTTTGTCGGATCCCCCGGCCTGCCCTGGGCGGGCAGGAGGAATAAAAACGGTCGGGAATTCCAGACTCCACTCCCCGCCCAGACCCGAGCGCTCCCACCTGCCCTGGGTCAAACCAAACAGAAGCCGGGCCACGCAGGCTCCCAACACCGTGCCCTGGGCCTCGGGCTCTCTCCAGGGGCTCCGGGGCGCCCCCACACCGTCCCCATCCCGGGAGGTGGCAGCTCCCCATCCCCTCGCTGTAGCCCCTCCTGTCTCTGAGCCTCCCAAGGAGAATCCCCTTCTCCCCCTGCCCGGGGCTCCAGAGCTTCCCCTCCCCCTTGCCCCCCAGCTCTA
>NW_016822569.1:0-481 GCF_001698545.2 Rhinopithecus bieti | reverse complement strand
TTTGGAGTTTTATGTTGTTCTTTTATTGGGCCTTGTTTCTCTGTTTGTTTGTGTGCCTTGTAACCTTTTTTTTTTTTAACTGAGATTTGAATATCTAAAAAACAAATGCCTCTTACAGTCTTTGCCTACTGGCTTTATGCAGAGGAAGACCCTCACCAATCGCCTGGCTGGAGTTCTAAAACTTCTTTTTTTTTTTTTTTGAGACGGAGCCTCGCTCTGTCGCCCAGGCTGGGGGGGCGGGGCCGGATCTCAGCTCACTGCAAGCTCCGCCTCCCAGGTTCACGCCATTCTCCTGCCTCAGCCTCCCGAGTAGCTGGGACTACAGGCGCCCGCCAGGTCGCCCGGCTAGTTTTTTGTATTTTAGTAGAGACGGCGTTTCACCATGTTAGCCAGGATGGTCTTGATCTCCTGACCTCGTGATCTGCCCGTCTCGGCCTCCCAAAGTGCTGGGATTACAGGCTTGAGCCACCGCGCCCGGCCT
>NW_016822568.1:355550-360402 GCF_001698545.2 Rhinopithecus bieti | reverse complement strand
TATATATATAAAAAAAAAGTACCAACCTCATAGAGATCACTGTGAGAATTAAATGAGTTAATACATATAAAATGCTTAGAACAGTGTCCACACACACTATGTGCTATGTAAGTTTCAACTATTATTACCATTATCAATATTCTCTGGAAAATCTGAATAACCTAGAGAAAAAAAAAATTAGTACTGGGGACTCTCCCAAAATAAAAGCTGCCTCATCACTTGATCACCTTATAACAGTGCCCCAGCCCGATGCGGTGGCTCACGCCTGTAATCCCAGCACTTTGGGAGGCAAAGGCGGGCGGATCACGAGGTCAGGAGTTCAAGAGCAGCCTGACCAACATGATGAAACCCCATTGCTACAAAAAAAAATACAATAATTAGCCAGGCGTGGTGGCACACACCTGTAGTCCCAGCTACTCGGGAGGCCGAGGCAGGAGACTCACTGGAACCCAGGAGGCGGAGGCTGAGTGAGCCGAGATCACGCCACTGCACTCCAGCCTGAGCAACAAGAGCAAGACCCTATCTCAAAAAAAAAAGCCCCAGGGTAAACAAGCCATGCAACACACACACAGCTACTAATTTATTTTGTTTTGTTTTGTTTTTGAGACAGGGTCTGATTTGGTCGTCTAGGCTGGAGTGCAGTAGTGCAAATCTGAGCTCACTGCAATCTCTGCCTGTCAACGTCGGCTCAGTGCAACCTCCACTATCCTCCCGCATCAGCCTCCCTAGTAACTGGGACTACAAGTGCGTGCCACCATGCCTAGCTAATTTTTGTAATTTCTTTTTGTAGAGACGAATTTTTGTCATGCTGCCCAGGCTGGTCTCAAACTTCTGAGCTCAAGTGATATGCCCACCTTGGCCTCCCAAAGTGGTGGGATCACAGGCGTGAGCCACCATGCCCAGTCTGCTTAATGTTTTAATATGAGTTATTAGACTCCAATTTGAAAGGGAGGGGCAAAACAAGCTAATAAAAAACAAACACAAACATAGAGGGAATAGGAAAACGTAAACAAACAAAAGAGATTACCTGACAGATATAATAAGATGTTGCATTTATTGCATTCATAAAACAAGATTAGAAATTTTAAAAGACAACCTGAGAAGAAATAACTTTTTAGAATTTAAACACGATAATCTAAATAACATTTCTACTTTTCACCTATTGTTTTAATAGGTACTGATGAGCTGGGCGTGGTGGCCCATGCCTATCATCCCAGCACTTTGAGGGGCTGAGGCAGGAGGACTCCTGGAGCCCAGGGTTCAAGACCAGCCTGGGCAACAAAGTGAGACCCTTTTCTCTTAAAAAAAAAAAAAAAACTAATGATGATTCTTTCCTAAATTGTTATTACTGTGATGGCTGCCAAATGATGAAACCCCGTTGCTACAAAAAAAATACAATAATTAGCCAGGCGTGGTGGCACACACCTGTAGTCCCAGCTACTCGGGAGGCCGAGGCAGGAGACTCACTGGAACCCAGGAGGCGGAGGCTGAGTGAGCTGAGATCACGCCACTGCACTCCAGCCTGAGCAACAAGAGCAAAACCCTATCCACCCTGGGCAATCCAGCCTGGGCAACAGAGCGAGACTCTGTCTCAAAGAAAAAAAAAAAAGAGAGAGAGAGAAAACTTCCTTGCAGTATAAGTATAATGCAATTAATAAATGTAGAAAGAATGCTAGAATTAGAAAGTCTTCATTTGGTATGATCTCAGCTCACCATAACCTCTGCCTCCCAGGTTCAAGCCATTCTCCTGCCTCAACCTCCCGAGTAGCTGGGACTACAGGCACACGCCACCATGCCTGGCTAATTTTTGTATTTTTAGTAGAGACAGGGTTTCACTACGTTGGCCAGGCTGGTCTCGAACTCCTGACCTCGTGATCCTCCCATCTCGACCTCCCAAAGTGCTGGGATTACAGGCATAAACCACCGCGCCAGGCCTTTTCTCACTATTTATTCACACATTTATGTATTTACATCCCTATGTACTCGTGGATTTCTATTTTATTCAATGGCAATTTTATTCAATACTCAATGTATACCAGTTTGGGCTAGGGGAAGACTCATCAAATTTGTTTCTTCAAAGTTGTTTTATATCTCCATGATTCTTTAGGATTCTTCTCACTTTTTTGCTCATAAAGATGTTCCATGTTCATATCGTACTAGCCTGTGCAAGTCCTAGAGTCAGCCATTTCTCCAAGGAGCTTAATTTCTTTTCATAGAGAATAGTATTAAGAAATAAAGATCTGGATTTTGGTGTGCTCATTGCTACTAGAGAAATACTGCTTCTACGCTCTCTTAAATAGAGTTAGGAAACATATGAATAGACAAACACCCCCGCACACTTGCATGTATATTGATCCTATAATATCCTGTCTAGTTAAATGTATGTAGTTAGAATCCATGGACATAGATATATAGATACATCATAAATGTGTATGAATACCTCTAATCACAATCCAACACAACACAATTCATTCTATTCTTCTCCTTTCCATATTTGTAACCCTTTTCTCCGTCGGTGAGAAATGGGTTATTGTCCTAAATAACCCTGGCATTATTGTCCTAAATATTTTTACTTATCTACTTAGGCTTTCTGTCTGTAACCCAACTCCCAACTGCACCAACCATCTCCTTGCTCAGCTGCCTCTTTGTTCAGTCCCTAACCACACCAGAGATACCTTGCTTGGCCACCTCCTCAGTCAACCCCCAGTGTTACAGCCTTTAATGGCCAAGTACCTCTTTCATTTCTCATACAAGTGAGTCCCAAGATTCAAGTCAACTCAGGAAGGTTGATATAAGACCATTTTCAGCTGCTCAGGACCCACAGACCCATAATCATCACACCACCTTCCACTCTTCAAACTTAATGTGGGTTAGCATAATGGTTACAGCTCTCCCACTTGCCCTTGGTCAAGATCCCTCTGTTTTACCCAGAGAGATCCCCAATTCTAAACATCGCAGAGAGAATTAGGAGTGATGGTACCCATTCCCTTTCTGCCCGGAAGACACTGAACCCATTATGCAAATAAAAACACCCAATTCCCAGAATTCTGCAGAGATTAGCTTTGCAAATTCATACAAAATAAATCTTTGTACGTGGTATTTTCTCCAATACCAGGGCCTGCATAACTAGAAAGGTCCCACAAGATTTATAATGGGGGGCACCTTTCCCTCCACCTATTCCCAAAATAGCTGTCAGGTTCTACTAGTACAAAACAGGAAAAAGCAAGGCACCCCTTTGCATGACATTTACCATATTAAAAAGTCATTTGTCTGTTGGTCTCCAGTCTCTAGACTCTAAGCTCCTTGAATGCAAGTGCTATGTAATTTTTCATCTATGCAGCCCCAGCGTTTGTTTGTGTGTGGGTTTTTGGGGTTTTTTGTTTTTTTACTTTTATTTTATTTTGAGACGGAGTTTCACTCTTGTTGCCCAGGCTGGAGTGCAATGGCACGATCTCAGCTCACCACAACATCCGCCTCCCGGGCTCAAGCGATTCACCCACCTCAGCCTCCTGAGTAGCTGGGATTACAGGCCCTGTCACCACACCCAGCTAATTTTGTATTTTTAGTAGAGGTGGGGTTTCTCTATTTTGGTCAGGCTGATCTCGAACTCCCAACCTCAGCTGATCCGCCCACTTCGGCCTCCCAAAATGCTGGGATTACAGGCATGAGCCACCCACCGGGCCTTGTTTTGTTTTTTAAATAGGATCTCACTCTGTCAACCAGGCTGGAGTGAAGTGATACCATCACAGTTCATTGCAGCCTCAACCTCCCATGGCACTACGCTATCGTGGACACTGTAATTTTTGTAAAGTTTCCCTTGCAACTCTATTTCCTTCTTCCTCTTTCTATTCCAGGACTCAATATTATTTACCAATGCACTTTGTATGCTTCAGATGTTTTGTCTTAGTAATTCCAGGTTTCTGCCATAGTCAGTGCATTGATGGAAATCAAGGGACAGTCTTGGGATATCTTAGAAAATGACCATTGTAGAGATTTTGTTTTTCAAAAGTCAAGTGCTCTTTCAAGGGCTACCAGGCCTCCACACAAAGGACCTCCTTTCACAAGAATCTTTTTGATTAAGGACACACCAGAAATCTCTCCTTAAGCCAGTATTTCTTGGAAACTTTTCCTTGCTGCACTGGTTCCATATCCATGACTGCTTTACTAGAAGAACTTGCCTGATGGGTCTCATAAATCCATCAGAGCAAATCTTCACCCGCAACTAAACACCAACTTTGGGCAGCAACTTCAAACCACAGGATGAGTATTCCTAAAATGAGGTGTATCTACTCTTCCTTGCTCAAAACTGGAAAGCTCTCTCATTAAAATAAGCTCTTCCAGTTCCCTGAATGCACCCTGATGCAAAGTGATTATCCTCAAGGATTGATCTTGCAGGTTATTCACAATGGGGATTTTCATCTAAACTCTCCTCACAGCCATGCTTGACACTGGGTTTCAACCTCACCCAAATGCACTTCCTTCCTACTCTGAGACTCAGGGGCATCAAATACTTTACTATCCCATCCCCAGGTCAGGATGTTAGGGATTTCCTTCCCTTCCTTTTTCAGCTGTTTGAGTTTAACCAAGCTTACAAGAAGTAGATAATACTATAAATAAATACTGTACTATATATAAATAAATAACTATAGTGTATATGCTGCATGTACTATATATATACCACACATACTATAAACTATATATAGTATATATAGTATAAACTAGATATAGTATATACTAAATATAGCATATATTATTATTATATAGTATTATATAGTATATACTATATAATACTATATAATAATAATATATGCTATATTTAGTATATACTATATCTAGTTTATACTATATATAC
>NW_016822568.1:344680-354171 GCF_001698545.2 Rhinopithecus bieti | reverse complement strand
AAGAAAATGTGGCACATATACACCATGGAATACTATGCAGCCATAAAAAAGGATGAGTTCGTGTCCTTTGTAGGGACATGGATGCAGCTGGAAACCATCATTCTCAGCAAACTATTGCAAGAACAGAAAACCAAATACCGCATGTTCTCACTCATAGGTGGGAATTGAACAATGAGATCACTTGGACACAGGAAGGGGAACATCACACACTGGGTCCTATTGTGGGGAGGGGGGAGGGGGAGGGATAGCATTGGGAGATATATCTAATGTAAATGACAAGTTAATGGGTGCAGCACACCAACATGGCACATGTATACATATGTAACAAACCTGCACGTTGTGCACATGTACCCTAGAACTTAAAGTATAATTTTTAAAAAAAAGAAAATGAACTATTTTAATTCAGAAAAAAATATATATTTCAATAAACGCAGGGAAAGCTTTTCACAGATTGTTTAGTCCTGATTTTTAAACTTTCTTAGCAAACTGGAAATGGATACAAGCGTTCTTAACTTTAAACATCAGAAATCTCCCACAAAATCATAGGTAATAGTGAAACATTAGAATCCTTCCCATTAAAATCAGAAACGAGAACTTGTTGTTATTGTTGTTGTTTTGTTTGTTTGTTTGAGATGGAGTCTCACTCTGTCGCCCAGGCCAGTGGTGCGATCTTGGCTCACTGCAACCTCCACCACCCAGGCTCAAGTGATTCTCCTGCCTCAGCCTTCCAAGTAGCTGGGATTACAGGCGCTTGCCACCACACCCAGCTAATTCTTGTATTTTTTAGTAGAGACAGAGTTTTGCCATGTTGCCCAGGCTGGTCTCAAACTACTGACCTCAGGTGATCCACCTGCCTTGGCCTCCCAAAGTGCTGGGATTTCAGGGGCAAGCCACCATGCCTAGCCAAGAGACCTTGTTTTTAATACTGTATTTTTTTTTTTAAATCATAGCCAATGCAATGAGGTAGGAAATAGAGACAGATGAAAGGTATAGATGGATACCAAAGAGAAAAGGAAAAAGTGTCAATATGATTGTCTACCTAAAATATCCATACACAAGCAAAATAGTCATAAACAAAGGAAATAATGATAAGCAATTATGACTAATAAGAGTTCAGCAAGGTGACCACACACAAGGACAACAAAAACAATAAAAACGAACATATGAAGCAATTTCCAATCTAATTATAAGTCAAAGAAACGTAAATTAAAACAATGCCTAACAAATTATTATGATTTTTAAAATTTATTTCTACAATCTTTTAGGAAGAGATTTGGCAATAGAAACTAGAAAAAGATCCATGCTTTTGCCTTCTGCTGAAACTCTTTCCTTAAGAAAATATTCCAACACATATAAAAGACTTTTTTTTAACTTTTTTTTTTTTTTTGAGACAAGGTGTCACTATGTTGCCCAGGTTAAACTCAAACTCCTGGACTCAAGCAGTCCTCCCACCTCAGCCTCACAAAATGCTGGGATTACAGGCATGAGCCACCATGCCTGGCTGACAAACTGTTTTGTAGAAAATTCTGGAAAAATAAAAAATAAATGCCCAACAATAGAGGGAAAGAGTTAACTAGAGAATTGGCTTGACCAGGTGCAGTGGCTCATGCCTGTAATCCCTGCACTTTGGAAGGCTGAGGTGGGTGGATCACGAAGTCAGGAGTTCAAGACCAGCCTGGCCAATATGATGAAACCCCATCCATCTCTACTAAAAATACAAAAAAATTAGCCGGGCATGGGGGCAGACACCTATAATTCCAGCTACTCAGGAGGCTGAGGCAGGAGAATTGCTTGAACCCAGGAGGCGGAGGTTGCAGTGAGCCGAGATGGTGCCACTGCACTCCAGCCTGGGTGACAGCGCGAGACTCTGTCTTAACAACAACAAAAAAGAATTGGCTTAAATATTTTTTATCATTAAAAGATCTTTTTGAAGTCTTTGTACTAATAGTGAAATCTTATAAATAACAAATGAAAATCAAAACAAATTTTACACTCAATATAACAACTACATAAAAGTGCATTTGGATAAAAGTGTCATAAGAAGTATAGAGTAATTAAGAACTCAGGCTCTCAAATAGGAATTTGAGACTTCAGATTCCACCACTTTTTAGCTATATGACTTTAGCCGAATTACCTAAATTTGCTTCCATTTCCTTACCTGTAAAATAGGATTTAGTAATAGTAGATACCTCACAGGTTGCAATAAGGGCAAACGAATTAATACCTGCAAAGGTCTATGAATAGCCATATTAATATAGTGAGCCACCAATAAATATTAATAATCATGAAACAGTAAAGTGCTAACAGGGATTGTGTTGAGGTGATAAGATTATAGGCATTTTCATCCCTGTTTTCTAAATTTTCTATAATGTCATTATTCTTGTGTTATAATCAAAATAAATATTTTAACATCTTAAAAATTATTTTTAAATGAAGCCTTGTTTCTAATGCAGTTAGACTCCCTCCTCTTGCCTATAATCCTAATTTCATTCCCTTCCACTCATATAGAATCTGGTTCCACCCATTCTCTTCCTTTGTGTTATCTCAAACTCCTCCACTGATTCACTAAATAATAAGATTCCTAAGTGGAATATTTACTCTTTCTCTTTCTGTCGTAATTCTTAAGGGAAAAAAATTTTATGTTCGCTTTCTCTGATTCTAATAACCCATTTGCTCTTCAGTATATTATAATCTGAATTCTTTTTCTATTATGTCATTCTAACAATGTTCGTAATTTCTTAATGTCCAAAGTTAATCAATCTTATTTTTACTTTGTTTTTGGAGACAGGCTCTCATTTTGTCACCCAGACTGGAATGCAGTGGCGTGATCATAGCTCACTGGAACCTTGAACTCCCAGGCTCAACTGATCTTCGCATCTCTCCCAGGTAGCTAGGACTACAGGCACACGCTACCACACTGGGCTAATTTTTCTTTTTTGTATAGGCAGAGTCTTGCTATGTTGCCCAGGCTGATGACAAACTCCTGGCCTCAAGAAATCCTCTTGCCTGCTGGGTGTGGTGGCTCATGCCTGTAATCCTAGCACTTTGGGAGGCCAAGGTGGGCCGAACACTTGAGGTCAGGAGTAGGGGACCAGCCTGGCCAACATGGCGAAACCCCTTCTCAATTAAAAATACAAAACTTAAATTAAAAAAAAAAAAAAACAAGAAGGAAAAAAAATTAACCGGGTGTGGTGGCATGCTCCCAGAATTCCAGCTACTGGGAGGCTGAGGCACAAGAATCACTTAAGCCCAGGGGGCCGAGTTTGCAGCGAGCTGAGATTGCACCACTGCACTCCAGCCTGGATGATGGAGTGAGACTCTGTCTCAAAAAAAAAAAAAAAAAAAACCTCCTGCCTCAGCCTCCCAAAGTGCTGGGATTACAGGTAGTGCCACTGCACAACGCCCATCAGAGATGATTTAACACTGCTGGTCACTCTCTCCTCAACATTCTCTTTCTTGTCCTATCACATTTAGAAAGGAAGGTATGAGAAGTGGGAGGAAGCAGAGGTTTTAGAATTGCCTGTGCTGGAAACTGGAAGCTGGTGTCTGCATGTGTGTGAGATCAGATCAGATCAGATCAGAAGCTATAAACTGCAGAACCAATCCAGAAATGGGAACAGGTGTGGTCAAGTAAAGTGGCTGGGAAAATCCAAAGAGGAAATCAGAAAGCAATGTGAGACACAGAAGAAAAGAACATTCTGAGTCTGAAGGGGAAAAGTCTTCAAACCCAGACAAAATTCTGTGGAAGCCCTGTGACCTCTTCAGCTGAGTTTTATTCTCAAATTTCAGTGTGTGGAATATTTTATTCACATTATACCTTAAGGACACTTTCTTATGTCCCTCAATACCAGTGTCTCAGACTTACCTTTTTCTTTTCTGACTGGTCTTTCTCCCATTTAATCATCCAGGCTTCCTTCTATTTATCAAACGTGTATTTATTGACTGACCACCGTAAGCCAGGTATTGTGGTATGACATGAAGGTAACCAATAAACAAGATATAGTCTTTGCCCTCAAGAATTCATCTTATTGACATCTTTTTCACTGATTACCTCTTGTCAATGTTTCCCAAGATTCTTGCCTTGACTTTCTTCTCCCATTCACACCCACAGGGCATCAATTGTCTCATATTACCAAGTGTCTCCCTGGCTTCTTCACCTGTTATCTCATACTGAAGATAGCCAACACTGGACATGCATTTGCCACCAAACCCAAAGAGATCATTATCAACACAGAAACTCTTGAGTCATCCATTAACCTTCCCATACTCACCACATAGATCCACAACCAAGTGGCAATTTTTAAAAATATCATCTAAAAACCTCTCAGAAGTGCAGTCTACTTTCTATTCTTTCTAATTCTACATTAATTCCAGTCCATCAGAACTTTGGAATGTTCTTCTAACTACCTACTTGTCATTCAGTAGCTCCCCCTTCCAGTTCATCGTAACTACTGATATCAGAATTATCTTTCTAAAAGGCAAATTTTATTTATTTCTACCCTCATTAAGATCCACCATTGATACTGTATCCATATGTTTTATCCCTACATTCTGGGCCTTTAGATGTCTTCTACGTATTTCTTCTTCATCTTCATCTCTCAACACCCTGCTGGCTGAATAGAACTCTTCATGCCTCTCAAACATAGGAAACAGTGGTCGTGCTCTGTACCTTTTTATGCCTAAAATGCTCTAACCTCATTCTTTCTTCAAATACTGACACCTTTCAATGTTAGCTCAAACATTACTTTTCCTATTAAGCCTTTCCCATCTCCTCTAAACAGAATTGTGCTATCTTTACACTGAGCTCTGTATTCAGAGTGTACTTCTATAAAGGAAGAATAGTGTGATTTTTATTCATTTAGGTAACCGTATACTATTCCTTTAGTTATCTGTCTCCATTACTGGAGTGAGCCTAAACCTAGAAGTAGGGATCATGTACTTTTCATTTTATTTTGTCCTGTATCTGGCACAATGGCCACCACAAGTCTTTGCTGAAAGAACAAATAACTCACAGACTAAACAATGAATGGAAAAAGAAACACTTTTCTTTTTCCATTCAAAGTGTGAATATTAGGACACAGCATGTATCTTCATGTATCTCAATATGTGAGAGGCTTGAGGAAAATAAAATGAAAGTTAAAGGAGAAAAGAGAAAAAAATCAGAACAAACTACTGGTGTGCACAGAAAACAAAGCTGACATCTAGGAAGGGAGGCAGAGAATCAGAAATCTAAGTAACATCTGCAAGGAGTCCAGTGGAGCAAGAAATTTACGAATCTCATGAAATCTTCGTAATTTGTCTCTTCAAAACAAGTTTCATCACTTTATCATCTCAATAAAGACATAGCTATACACAGTTTAGTTCCCAGGGAAAGTGGAAAAAACTTACACTTGGCCAGCAAGGTGTTCGATCAAAAAATTTCCCAGAGTATATGGGTCTGATGCGATCTGGAGGTTCCACTCCTGATTCAATGTTTCCAGCCTCCTTTCTCTCTTCAGGTTGTTGGGCAAACTGGCATTGGGGAGGTTCTATCACCAAGCCCATTTGGGGCTCTGTATTCTTAGTCTCACCTGGCTCCTCGGCTTGGGTTAGTCCGATGTCCACCTCCACAAGAGGCTTAACCTCTGTGCTGGGTTTCATTACAACACAGGTAGGCTCTTTTTCCATTTCCTGTCTTGGTTCCATATCCAAAGCAGGCTTTCCCATTAACTGCTCTACCCTTTCAGAGCCACTAGCCAAAGGAGCTCTGCTGCTCCCTACAGCCTGTGGACTTCCACACACCCTGCCCAAAGGAGGCTGTATTATCCGTTCATGGGTATAACTTGCGAGAAGACTTTCATTTTCTAACCCCATTCTTCCTGGCAACAGAGAAGGTTTTGTTCCCTCTGAGGCTGAGACACTGCCGACTCCTAAACTACCCCTCTGCATGAGAGTCTTAGAAATATTCTGTCTTTCTGATCCCATTTCAAGCCCCTTGCTCAATGGAAATTTTGTTTCTGGTGATGTCATCCTTCCCTCACACTTATTACTAACCACAGGGCTCTCCCCGCATCGGGAATCTTCTTTTCCTAATCCCACTCTGATCCCCAACTCCATGGGAAATTTTGTTCCCATGATGACCCTCCTGTCTCCTAAATCATCCTTCCCTTCGTTGGGGTGTCCAATCTCCATGATCAGGGACGATTTCTCCCCACTCTCATTTCTCCAAGAGCACTCATCTCTAAGGAGAAAACTGTACCTGGCTCGAGGGACGTTTCCAATCCCTTGAGGAACCCCACTCTCAGGAAAGAGCACAACCTCACTCGTACTTCCTGCCCACTGCTTCCTGCCTGCCTCTTAACACCTAGCTGAGTTCACCGAGGAAAAGATGGAGTCTGTTTATCCGGTTACCTGGGAAACAGGGGCGGGACTTTGCGCTCAAGTCCTCCTTGGACAGATACCCCGGCACATCTCTCATTTCTCTCTCTCTCTCTCTCTCTCTCTCTCTCTCTCTCTCTCTCACTCTCTCTCTCCCTCCCTCCCCTTTCTCTCCTCTCTCCCACTCTGCTCTCCCCTCCCCCTCTCTCTCTCCCTGTCTCTCCCTCTTTCTGTCCCTCTCTTGCCTTTCCTCTCTCCTTTCTCCCCCTCTCCCATCCCTCCTCCTCCTCCCCTCTATCCCTGCTTCCTCTCTCTTTTTCTTTGTTAGATTTGGAGGGCAAGAAAACTTGAGTGATGTGGCGTTGGGCGCTAGATCAAATGTTCACCAACTTCTCTGGTTTCCCAAGCAATGCAGTCCTTTTAGGATGGTTTCAACGATTGGCTTCTTCCTGGCCATTGGCCTCTTAATGTTGGTGATGATGAACAAATAAACTTTCTGGTGATGATCCCTTTTTTTAGGTCCTTCCTTGTCCAAGTACCTCCGCCCTGCATGTAGTTATTTTAGTACTAACAAACAACTGTAAATTCTAGAAATATTATATTTGACAACTGTGGCATAAAGACATCTTAAAGTCATTGAGAACATTTACACTTTAATAACTAGGCTTTAAATCACATTTAAAGTGCTTTTTTGTTTTTTGCTTCGTTTTGTTTTGTTTTTGAGGTGGAGTCTCCTTCTGTCGCCCAGGCTGGAGTGCAGTGGCACAATCTCGGCTCACTGCAACCTCTGCCTCCCGGGTCCAAGCGATTCTCCTGCCTTAACCTTCAGGGTGGCTGGGATTACAGGCATGTGCCACCATGCTAGGCTAATTTTTGTATTTTTAGTAGGAACGGGGTTTCACCATGTTGGCCAGGCTGGTCTCAAACTCCTAACCTCAAGTGATCGACCCGCCTCAGCCTTCCAAAGTGCTGGGATTACAGACATGAGCCACTGCACCTGGCCTAAAGCAAATATTTTAAAGTTTGAGATATGCTACACAATAAGGCATATTGTATTTTAAAGATAATGGGGCAACTAAAACTTTATTGTTTTTAAGTAGGAGTTTTTTTTTTTTTTAATTGGGGTTTCACCCCTCAGATTTTAATGAAAATATATTTGGTAAATATTTGTCATGTTCTACACATATAGGATATAAAACACCTAGCTTAGAATTTGAACTGAATTAGGCTGGGCATGGTGGCTCACACCTTTAATCCCAGCACTTTGGGAGGCTGAGGCAGGCGGATGACTTGAGGTCAGGAGTTTGAGACCAGCCTGGCCAACATCGTGAAACCCTGTCTCTACTAAAAATATAAAAATTAGCTGGGCATGGTGACTGGCGCCTTAATCCCAGCTACTCAGAAGGCTGAGGCAAGAGAATCACTTAAACCCGGAGGCAGAGGTTGCAGTGAGCCGAGATGGCGCCACGACACTCTAGCCTGAACAACAGAGTGAGACTCCAATAAAAAAAAAAAAAAAAAAGGCTGGGCACGGTGGTTCATGCCTGTAATTCCAGCACTTTGGGAGGTGGAGGCGGGTGGATCATGAGGTCAGGAGTTCGAGACCATCCTGGTCAACATGGTAAAGCCAAGTTTCTACTTAAAATACAAAATTAGCTGGACCTGGTGGCGGGCACCTGTAGTCCCAGCTACTTGGAAGGCTGAAGCAGGAGAATCGCTTGAACCTGGGAGGCGGAGGTTGCAGTAAGCCAAGATCACACCACTGCACTCCAGCCTGATGACAGGGTGAGATTCCATCTCAAAAAAAAAAAAAAAAAAAAAAACAATTTGAAAAGAATTTACAGGATTCCAGAACTCTACGAAAACCCCTTAAAATCCAAAAATATTTTTTAAAAGTGTGTAAGAGTCTAGGCACAGTCACTCATACCTGTAATCCCAACACTTTGGGAAGCCAAGGCAGGAGAATTGCTTAACACCAAGAATTCAATTAGCCCAGCGTGGTGGCTCACATCTGTAATCTCAGCTATCTGAGAGGCTGAAGTGGGAGGATCACTTGAGCCCAGGAAGTCTACACTGCAGTGAGCCATCATTGCACCATTGTATGCCAGCGTGGGCAACAGAGTGAAAAACATAAATAAATAAATAAATAAATAAATAAATAAATAAATAAATAAATAAATAAAGGTCCAGGAGTTCAAGACAAGCATGGGCAAAATACAGTGAGACCTGTCTCTACAAAAAATTTCGAAAATCAGCCAGGTATAGTGGTACATGCCTATAGTCCTAGCTACTCAGGAGGCTGAGGTGGGAGGATCACTTGAGCCCAGGAATTCAGGCTGTAGTGAGATATGATAATGCCACTGCACTCTAGCCTGGGTGATGGAGTGAGATCCTGTCTCAAAAAATAAAAATAAAAAATAAGGCCAGGTGCAGTGGCTCACACCTGTAATCCCAGCACTTTGGGAGGCCTAGGTGGGCAGACCATTTGAGGTCAGGAGTTCTAGACCAGCCTGACCAACATGGTGAAACTCTGTCTCTACTAAAAATACAAAAATTAGCTGGGCATGGTGGCCAGTGCTTGTAATCGCAGCTACTTGGGAGGCTGAGGCAGGAGAATCACTTGAACCCAGGAGGTAGAGGTTACAGTAAGCCAAGATCGCACCACTGCACTCCAGCCTGGGTGACAAGAGCGAAACTCCGTCTCAAAATAATAAATAAATAAATAATTAAAAGTGAGTAGGGTATACTAAGGAGGCCAAGGCAGGAGGATCACTTGAGTTCGAGACCAGCCTGGCCAACATGACGAAACCCCACCTCTACTAAAAATACAAAAATTAGCTGGGTGTGGTGATGCTCACTTGTAGTCTCAGCTACTCGGGAGGCTGAGGCAGGAGAATCACTTGAACCAGGGAGGCAGAGGTTTCAGTGAGCCGGGAGCACACCACTGCACTCCAGCCTGGATGACAGAACAAGACTTTGTCTCAAAAAAAAAAAAACCGGCCGGGCACGGTGGCTCAAGCCTGTAATCCCAGCACTTTGGGAGGCCGAGACGGGCGGATCAGGAAGTCAGGCGATCAAGACCATCCTGGCTAACACGGTGAAACCCCGTCTCTACTAAAAAAAAAAAAAAAAAA
>NW_016822568.1:264835-344259 GCF_001698545.2 Rhinopithecus bieti | reverse complement strand
GCCCAGGCTGGAGTGCAGTGGCCGGCTCTCAGCTCACTGCAAGCTCCGCCTCCCGGGTTCACGCCATTCTCCTGTCTCAGCCTCCCGAGTAGCTGGGACTACAGACGCCCGCCTCATCGCCCGGCTAGTTTTTTGTATTTTTTAGTAGAGACGGGGTTTCACCGTATTAGCCAGGATGGTCTCGATCTCCTGACCTCATGATCCGCCCGTCTCGGCCTCCCAAAGTGCTGGGATTACAGGCTTGAGCCACCGCGCCCGGCCAAATAGTTTTATTTAAGACATTGCATTTGCCATTTGCAATAGTGTTTATAAAGTGCAATGTTATTTCCTTCCACGAGCACATGTTCCATACTCAAGTATTGAGAGTGCCCAAAAATTTACTATAGCAGCTCAATTTTTAAACTGCTACAAACAGTCATATTGTGACTATGAAGAAGTATCCCAAAGACAAAAGCTAACACACACAAAATAGGACAGCAGTGAGATCATCAGGACCAAAGCTCTGATCAAACTGTACCTAAAACTCACATAACTCTAGACTTACAGTTACACAGGCCAGTGTCCCTGTTTGACTCGCATTTTCTGTTAACTATAACTGAGACATCTTTATGTCTACCACACTTAACAGTCAACATCCCTTAAGACTTTATTTACAGAAAACTTTTCATGGCTGGTAAATACTCTTCTCTCTTTTCCTTTGAGCTCCTCCCAGTACCAAGAGTCTGAGTCACTCACCTTATCACTTCTCTCTCTCTCAGACATACACACATACAACAAACCTTTGTGGCATATTTGTGGTGTTTTACCTAACTTTCTGCCTTTCCCTTGGTTATAGCCCTGTCCCTGGTACAAGATAACATTTAACATTTGTTACACTGAATTGTGACTGTCAGTGCTTCTGTCTCCTCTTCCCCTGAAGACTGTTAGCTCCTGAGGGCCTGACAGTCCCTTGACTCAACTCCTCTCTACTTCAATGTTTTATGCTTTGACCCAAAAAGATGGGGCTTAGCAGGGAGAGAGGTGGAAGGCTGAAGGGCATCCATCCAAACTTGTTTACTAACATTTGTATGTTCCTCCCTAGTTAACTGCCTCTATGCCTTTGCTGGAGAGGGAGCCACCTAGGTTCCCTTCACCTGGAATGTCTATTTTCACACATTCCAAACTCAAGGTCAACTCTGAAAGGGGTAAGGGCTGTAATCAACTAGGAAAGGACATGTGGCAACTTTCTGAGATTATGGTAATGTTCTGTATCTCAGTAGGGATGTGGGTTACACAGGTATATACATTTGTCAAAACATGAAATTATACTCTTAAGATGCGTGCATTTATTTCATTTTATGGATATTTGACCTTTAAAAAGTTTCACATATTGAACTCTAGTAAATGGTATGCATGATGAAATGTTTAAAGGAATGTGTACACATGTTCATAATTTTGAAATGCATAAAGTGTTGATACATGGCTGGACATACGTGATAAAGTCAAGTGTAGTAAAGTGCTAATTGTAGAATCTGGGTGGTGGATATTTGGGTGTTCACAGTAAAATTACTTTGATTTTCTGAATGTTTGAAAATGTTCATCATAAAATGTTAGGAAAAAAATAAGAAATGTGGGTTAACATCTCTGATGTCTTCACAGTCACAGACTTGGTTTAGATCTCATTACATCTTAACTGGAATCTTGCAATCACCCTTACACTGGCCTTCATGTTAGCCCACTGCAGTCTCTCCTCACCCCAAGGATCGCCAGAGAGAACCTTCAGAAACATAAATTGGACCTCTGTGATCCGGTCCCTGCCAACCTCTTCAGCTTCATCCCTGACGCTTGCCACCTTACTGCAGCCTGTACTACAGCTCAACCCAGGACTTGCAGATCCACTCACACACTGGGCTATGTTATGACTTTCTGGTTTTGTTTTGTTTTGTTTTTGAGACGGAGTCTCACTCTGTCACCCAGGCTGGAGTGCAGTGGTGCAATCTTGGCTCACTGCAACCTCTGTCTCCGGGGCTCAAGCGATTCTCCTGCCTCAGCCTCCCAAGCAGCTGAGATTACAGGCACCTGCCAACATGCCTAGCTAATTTTTGTACTTTCAGTAGAGATGGGGGGGGTTTCACCATGTTGGCCAGGCTGGTCTCGAACTCCTGACCTCAGGTGATCCACCCGCCTTGGCCTGCCAAAGTGCTAGGATTACAGGTATGAGTCACCACACCCAGCCTACTTTATGACTTTCTACTTTTGCTCCTATTGTCCCCTTTGCTTGGAATGCTTTATTCCAACACATCCTCTGCCCTCCTTGCCTGGTAAATGCTCTTCAAGACTCAACCCAGGGATTACTTCTTCCTAGTAGCACGTCTTCCCAGTAGCACGTCCTGGGTTGGGTCTCCTTCTTTTTTTTTTTTTTTTTTTTTTTTGAGACGGAGTCTCACTCTGTCACCAAGGCTGAAGTGAAGTGGCACGATCTCGGCTCACTGCAACCTCCACCTCCTGGGTTCACGCCATTCTCCTGCCTCAGCCTCCTGAGTAGCTGGGACTACAGGCACCTGCCACCATGCCCGGCTAACTTTTTGTGTTTTTAGTAGAGACGGGGTTTCACCGTGTTAGCCAGGATGGTCTCGATCTCCTGACCTTGTGATACGCCAGCCTTGGCCTCCCAGAGTGCTGGGATTACAGGCATGAACCACCAGCCCCAGCCATGGGTCTCCTTCTTTCATGCTCCCATAGCACCTCAAACTTATTTGTAACATAGTATTTATCCTACTATGATCTTTGTGGGTTTCCATGTCTGTATACTAAACTAGATGCTTCTTGAAGAGCAAGCCTTCTAAAGGCATGCACAGGGTCTGATCTAAAAGAGGCTTTGATAAGCCACTGTAGAACTGAACAATAGATATTGAACTGGCATGGATGACACTCTGGCACTCTCCAACAACTTTGTGTTATAGATTTGATTGTATCTCCTCTACAGGAGTTTAAGGCCCACTGCCCCTATTGACTCAGCCATCTTTCTACGTCTCTCAAACACCATCTTCCTCACAAATTCAACTCAATTTCCTGCCTCAGTTTGGAATGATCTCTCCAATTCCTTTAAAGGCTTACTTTCTGTGTACCTTTTTTTTTTTTTTTTTAATGAGATTACACGCCTTTTCGGGCAAATTTTGACTGGGAAAAATTAAACTACATTGACTGATCAAAAAAAAAAACTGCCACAGAATTTGCTACATACTTGGGTCCTTCAATGTTTTAAGTGTGTGGAACGATGCTGCATCTATACTTGGGTTATCTTATTCAGTGGTGGGCCCTGAGAAAGCACCACCAGAGGGAGAAGATCCACCAACAGTGAATCCCCTAGGCATTCTTCCTGCACTCTGCTACAGCTTGGTAATGATGGGATTGCAGACTTTCTCCAGCCCTTTCTGCTGATGTTCAAATTCTTCCTTCTCAACGGCCTGATTCTTATCTATCCAATTAATAATTTCATTACGCCTGACAAGAATCTTCTGTTTGTCTTCATCATGAATCTTGCCTTGAAGTTTCTCATCTTCAACAGTTGCTTCCATGTTGAATTCACAGGATTCAAGGGAATTCTTGGATGACACCTGTCTCTGCTTCTCATCTTCAGCTTTGTACTGCTCAGCCTCCTGGACCATACGCTTAATGTCTTTCTTGCTAAAATGGCCCTTGTCATTAGTGACAGTACTCTTCTCTTTTCCTGTACTCTTGTGCACAGCAGAGACATTGAAGATGCCATTGGCACCAATATCAAACATGACTTCAATGTGAGGAACACCTTGGAGTGCAAAAGGTATGCCTATGAGTTGAAACTTGCCAAGCAGGTTGGTATCCTTGGTCATGACATGCTCACCTTCATAAACCTGAATAAGCACATCAAGATGCTTGTCAGGGTAGGTAGTAAAGGTCTGTCTGCGTGGAAGGAATGGTAGTATTATGCTTAATGAGAACAGTCATGACTACACCAGCAGTTTCAAAACCATGGAAAGGAAGAATGCCATACAAGAGCAACAAATCTTGAGCATTTTGAGATTTGTTGCCAGAGAGAATGGCTGCTTGAACAGCTGCACCATAAGCAACAGCTTCTTTAGGGCTCATGCTCTTTATTCAGTTATTTTCCATTGAAAAAGTCTTAGAGAAGCTTCTGAATCTTGAGGATACAAGTAGAACCATCATCCAGGAAAATATCATGAATCTGTGACTTGTCTAGTTTGGCATCTTGAAGGGCTTTCTCTACGAGGTCCAGGTGTCACAGAAAAGGTCAGCATTCAGTTCTTCAAATCGGGCATGTGTAAGAGGTATAGAAGTTGATTCCTTCATAGAGAAAATGGATCTCAATACTAGCCTGGTTGCTCAAGAGACAGTGTACTTAGCATCTTCACAAGCAGTATGGAGATGTCAGACAGCTCTCTTATTCTCACTGATATCCTTTGTATGCTTGTGCTTGAACTCGGCAATAAAACGGTGGACCACTTGGTTGTCAAAGTCTTTTCCACGTAAGTTGGTGTCTCCTGCTGTAGATTTCACCTCAAAGATTCCATCCTCAACAGTGAGGATTGACACATTAAAAGTGCCACTTCCAGGCCAAGTGCAGTGGCTCACGCCTGTAATCCTAGTACTTTGGGAGGCTGAGGCAGGCAGATCACCTGAGGTCAAGAGTTCGAGACCAGCCTGGCCAACACGGCAAAACCCTGTATTAAAATACAAAATTAGCTGAGGATGGTGGCGCATGCCTGTAATCCCAGCTACTTGGGAGGCTGAGGCACAAGNCTTGTGCTTGAACTCGGCAATAAAACGGTGGACCACTTGGTTGTCAAAGTCTTTTCCACGTAAGTTGGTGTCTCCTGCTGTAGATTTCACCTCAAAGATTCCATCCTCAACAGTGAGGATTGACACATTAAAAGTGCCACTTCCAGGCCAAGTGCAGTGGCTCACGCCTGTAATCCTAGTACTTTGGGAGGCTGAGGCAGGCAGATCACCTGAGGTCAAGAGTTCGAGACCAGCCTGGCCAACATGGCAAAACCCTGTATTAAAAATACAAAAATTAGCTGAGGATGGTGGCGCATGCCTGTAATCCCAGCTACTTGGGAGGCTGAGGCACAAGAATGGCTTGAACCCTGGAGGCAGAGGTTGCAGTGAGCCAAGATTGCACCACTGCACTCCAGCCTGGGCAACAGAGTGAGATTCTGTCTCACAAAAAAAAAAAAAAAAAAAAAAAAAAAAGCCAGGAATGGTGGCTCACGCCTGTAATCCCAGCACTTTGGGAGGCTGAGGGGGGCAGATCACCTGAAGTCAGGAGTTCAAGACCAGCCTGGCCAACACGGTGAAACCACAAAAAAAATTAGCCAGGTGTGGTGGTGGGCGCCTGTAATCCCAACTACTCAGGAAGCTGAGGCAGGAGAATCACTTGAACCCTGGAGGCAGAGATTACAGTGGGCCAAGATCGCACCACTCCAGCCTGGGTAACAGAGTGAGAATCCATCTCAAAAAAATAAATAAATAAAAATTCAAAAGTACCACTTCCAAGGTCAAAGATCGGCACGTTTCTTTGAGCTCCAACCTTTTGTCTAAGGCATAAGCAACAGAAGCAGCAGTTTGCTCACTGATAATTCTCAGTACATTGAGATAAGTAACAGTTCCAGCATCTTTGGTAGCCTGATGCTAAGAATCATTAAACTAAGCTGATATTGTGACCACAGCGTTGGTAACACTCTTCCCAAGGTAGGCTTCTGCCATTTCCTTCATCTTTGTCAGAACAACAGAGCAGCTGTCCTCAACCTTTTTGGCACCAGGGACCAGCTTCATGGAAGACAATTTTTCCACAGACCAAGTTGCAGGGGTAGGATTGGGGGACAATAGTTTTAGGATGATTCAAGCACATTACATTTATTGTGCACTTTATATTATTATTACATTGTAATATATAATGAAATAATTATACAATTCATCATAACGTACCATCAGTAGGAGCCCTGAACTTGTTTTCTCACAACTAGACTGTCCCATCTGGAGGTGATGGAAGACAGTGACAGATCATCAGGCATTAGATTCTCATAAGAAGTGCTAGATCCCTTGCATGTGCAATTCACAATAGGGTTGACACTCACGAGAATCTAATGCTGCCACTGACCTGACAGGAGCTCAGGTGATAATGTGAATGATGGGGAGCTGCTGTAAATACAGATGAAGATTCACTGACTTGCTGCCACTCATCTCCTGCTGCGCAGCCAGTTCCTAACAGGCCACAGCCCAGTACCAGTCCGTGGCCTGGGGATTGAGGACCCGTGCCCTAGAGGACACCTTTCTGGACAGAAGTTTTTTTTATCTCTCCCTTGTATTCTACTTGGACCTTGGGCCTGCCAGCATTATTCACTACCATGAAGGGCCAATGCTTCATATCAGACTGCACAACAGCATAAGCAAGTCTGTGTCCAATCAGCAATCAGATTTGGCATCAAAAAGTGCGTTCATGGGGTTCATTGCAACTTGATTCTTTGTGGCATCACTGAGCAATTGTTCGGTATCAGTAAAGGTGACATAGCTTGGAGTGATTGGATTTCCCTGATCATTGGCAATTACTTCTATTTTTCCATGCTGGAAAACCACCACACAAGAGTAGATGGTGCCAAGATGAATACCTACTGCAGGTCCCTTAAACATGGTTGTTTGCATGTAGGCTGGATTGGATTGTGAAGAAAGACACAGGAACCCCAAAAGTGGCCACTGCATTCAATAAATCCCCATAAATTCTTCAAATGACTTTGCAGTATGTAAATCAAGGTAAGGCCTCATTCAAGTCATTCAGTCATTCTACACATAGGTATTGAGTCCCTCCCTATTTTGTGTCAGTGTTGGGAATACAGTTAGCCCTCTGTATTCCATAGAAAGTATTTGAGTTAAAAAATGAAAAAAACACAAAATAATACAAATTAAAAAACATACCACTATTTACATATCATTTACATTGTATTACTTATTGTAAGTAATCTGAAGATGATTTAAAGCATACAGAATAGCCTACATGCAAATACTACACCATTTTACATGAGACTAGAGCATCTGCAAATTTTGGTACCCTCATGGTGGGGGACTAGGGGAGTGTCCAAGAACCAGTCACCAGCAGATGGACTGACTGTATAACCCAACCCCTACTTCATGGAGCTTATAGTCTAGTAAGGATAGATAACCATCAAGTGGAATGATGCAAAATATCGTATCAAATGGTGCTAAGTGTTATGAAGACTGCATAATATCATATCAAATAGTGCTGTTATGAAGACAACAGACCGCTTCGTTATGTAAGAAAGCACTTTAGAATTAGTGGGCTTAGAAGTCCCTTAGGTAGATGACATTTGAGCTGCAGCCTGAATGATGCCCTCCAAAGACACAAACTTTTTAAACATGACTAGCTTAAGTTTTCACAGCCTTTTATTCACTGACTTGCTGCCATGCCAATGTTTGAGTTACTGTTGGTTTGTCTCCAGGAAAAATTTTGAATTGTCTCCAGATAGTTCCAATTAAAAGTAAATGTAAACTTTCATTATCATCTATGCAAAGATTCATTCTTTAGCTACACAAGGGAGGACAGATTTCCTGGAAGAGAAGGAAAAGGGTATGGGGACCTGTGAATGGTTGAGAGGCGCCTGCCACTGGGAATTTGTTATTGAGTATTTAGAGATTTGAGGGCAGTATAAGCACCAAAGACAGTGTTTAAGTCTTTATGATTATTTCTCCATTTTGTACCTTCCGTAACAAATTCTATCAACTGGCAGGACTCCACATTTGACACTAAAATATATACAATTATCAGTCCTCCTCAGTTATCTGGGGCTATGAAAGAGAAAACACAAGCATATTGCAAGTGGCAATACAACAACAGAGCTTTACTGTAGCATTTTAATTTCTCTAAAATTACTACTTGATCTTTAGAAATGCCAGCCACCAGGGCAGCACTCTTCCAGGCAAACATTATGACTAAACTGTAAAATATTGTGAAATGTATTCACGAAGGAGGTGAAGACAAAATCAGTAAACAGGAATGAGTGAGGAAGTAACATACTGGAACGATGAAACAGGGAGTTTTTTGCAATTTGTAAATTTCAGCATCGGATGTTTCGTTGTGAGGTCTTCTTAGTCTAATGTTCACAATTCTAAATGTAGTTAAGTTCACCAATACTTTGGGGGTTCCTACTATAGCAGTCAAAGGTCTTTTGTGAAGAACTGAAATGATGAATAACTGATGGTCAGAGCCCTTAAAAACCTTATAATTCAATGAAAGGCTAAGGAGTAAAGTCCAGGTGCTCACTAACTATTAAAATAAGGCAGATTTTAAGACAGCCCTTATAGAGAGTAAGGCAAAGTATTGTGAAATTACAGAAAAAATAATAATTAAATCTAGTAGAAGTATCTGCAGCTGCTGTCCAGAGGAACTGGTGTCCTGGCTGAGATGGAGTCAGCAGTTATTGGCAATAATAGTGTTCCACGTGGAGGAAAACAAAAGTGATCAGACACCAAGATGGCAACACACAGGCAATATTCAGGGAACACAGATACGTGTGGTCAGGGGACAAATAAAGAGTTTGGGGAGAGGGATTCTACAGAAACAGAATGAAAGAAACGTGGGTTGGGACTAGAGTTAAAGAACTTTAGACTGGCAAGTAATGAGACAGCATTGAACATTTTTTTAGTAGAGTGGCTAGCGTAAAGAATGGACAGAAAGAGCAGCAGTATGCATTAATTTCAGTTTCTATAACACTACCATGGACCAGGTGTTGGGATTAGACCTCAAATTTGGGGATTAGATAATTTGTTGATAGAATGGACAACGGTTTGTGAGAAGAAAGAGTTGAAGATGATTCTGCAGTTCCAAGTCTGGGTGACTGGGAGGATGTTAATGCCATTCTCTAAGCAGAAGCAGGTTTGGAGTGGAATAGGTTTGGTTTTGGGCATGCTGTTGACAAAACTGATGTCACATATCCTATTTCCTGATTCCTCCTGGGATTGTTCCAGAGCTATCACCATGATTAATAGTTAATATTGGAACAACTCCTTGAGAATAAAATGCCACAGGTACCATTTACGTATGACACATTACGTTCTTCTGGCAACTGGGTAGTTGATCTGAAAGGCTGGCTGTTCAAAGTTCAAATCATCTTCGTTACACAATGCCGCCCACTGCACGCCCACGGGATACCTTAACCCGGTATGCTTCAAAGACAATATTCTCGCCATCACAACAGAGCTATACATTGTAAACTGCAAACTGAAAAGTTGCCTTTATTCTGAAGGAAAATCAATTTAATATTCTTCTACCAAATTACCAAAACAATGTTTCTGGCGGAGGCTGGGGAGGGGTTGGTGGCAAAAGCCTTTCCAGAGACTGACTGTGGTGTGGGATTCACATCTTCAGTAGGTCCCCCAGGAGGGTAACGAACGTCTTGTGTAGTCTTTCACCAGAATTGTGTTCAACAACTCACGTTCTGGAGCCAACCCGCAGATCAGAATCCAGCTTAGACACCACACAGCAGTGATCCCGGACAAGTTACCCAAGCTCTTATGTCTCAAATTATTTAGCTGTAAAACATCTACAACTAGAACTGAAAACTTGGCTGCCAGGCACTGGGCTGGACACAGATTTACAGCGGTGAGGACCACCAAGGGGAACTAAAATTCGAATGTAGGGAACAAACGATTAACAAGTTAGTTTCAGAATGAAAGACTCCTAGCGTAAGAATTCAAGTGGATAATTCCTGTAAAGCATTTAGTACAGTAAAGAGCGAAGGGAAATTCTGAATAAAAGGTAGATGCTATTTTAGGATTTGGCCCTCCCCGTCCCCTACCAAAACCACGTAAACTCTTAATACAAGCGACTTTTGTCAGCGCCTAAAGGCGGCTTTTGGGATAGGAAGGGTCCTCTCTTCCTACTTGGGGTAAATGCGTTTTACCAACCTTTACCGACCCACCCAACCCCAGGGACATTTTTCAGGGGGAGGTTATCTAGTGCTAGACAAGTTCCCTCTAGTAAAGCCCCTTCGACGAGGTGCCAGGATTGGGGTGAGGGAACCTTGCCGCTCCCACAAGGGCTGGGCACAAAAAACAAAAAAATAAGATATTTTGGTCTTCCCCCAAAGCATAGTAAAAGAATTTCCCCGAACCCGGCCGCCGGGAGCCCAGAGACCCCCAGCCCAAATAACAATGGCGCTACAGAGGGTGTGGCCGCGAGTACCTGGGGTGGGGGAAGGGGAGAAAGGCGCCCAGCTCCGGTCAGAGCCACTCGCAGGGTCACGTGACATCTTGCCCCGCCCCCGCCCCGGGAACAGACCTGGGCGGGGAGGGATTTGGGAAGGGGCGGGGAAGCGGATGGAGCGGTGGGACTGGCGATGACGGGAAGTGACGAAGGGGCGTAGTTCGCTGCGTGCAGCGACGTGGCGGCGGGGCCGACACCGGACAGCGGAAGTGGCTCCGGCGGTGGGACTTGAGTGTTTGTGTTTTGGTTCGTGAAGGAGCCGGCGGCTGGCCTTAGGGGAGGAGGCAGAGGGAGGAGGAGGAGGAAGAATTCGACGGAACTCCAGCGCCGGCGGCGGCGGCGGAGGAGGGGAAAGGAAAGAGGAAGGCGGAGCGGCGAGAGGCGGAGACGGAGCCCGACAGGGGCGGCACCACGGCAAGAGCCCCGCACAGTCCAGTGTGAGGGGAGCGACGCGAAGAGCAGACGACGCCGCCGCCGCCACCACCACCACCGCCATAGACACACTCTCATCCTACGGGCCACGCCTGGGCCTTGGTGCCAGGAAGCTTCGGCCCCGCAGCCCGGCTTGCTGCGGTCTCAGGTAACCGAACCGCCTCTCCCCCTGCGCAGGGGGTGCCTGGACCCCAGGTTGTCCGCGATCCCCAGCCTGTCCGCGGCCCTGCGGGTACTAAGACCCCCGCCCCTTCTCCCTCATGCGGAGCGGTGGCCTGGACCAGAGAACTATCGAACCCGGCGTCTTGTTCTGCCAGCCCTGGTGACTCATCCTCAAGGGGCTCTGGAGACCGGGATTTGGGGACTGACTGAGGGAGCGACGGGTGTCACCCTTTCCCTTCTCAAGATGGCGCCGTGGAAAGTGTACTGGAGGCCGCGGTTCCGCCTGGTCCCTGTGCTGGCAGTCCTGGGGGTCTCGGTCAAAGCCAGCCAGGTTCAGGGGAGGAGGTTGGAAAGGCCAAGGGACCTGGCGAGTGCTGCTTATCCAGGCGATCTGGAGTTGGCTATAAGCTACTCAGGTGCTCTCCAAGCAGGAACCCGGGCCTACTGCAGGTGTGAATGTGGGGAGGTCCGCCTACCTGCAACTTCCAAAGACGAGTAGTGTCGGTGGGTGGGAGATTCGTCAAAATGGGCCGTCTAGAGACTCTTGTCTTACGTATGGAAGGTAGTGAACTACAGCGTTAAGTAAATCCGAGATAACAGGACCGCTGAACTCCTTCACTGGGTAGAGACCATGAAACTTGTTCTGGTGTTATCTTCCCTGGAAGCTGTTTACCTCTGAGACTTTCAAACTTTTAAGTTCTGAACGTCATAGTTCATATACTTGGTTTTTGTCTTGCTTAAGTGGAATCAAAGCGTTCAATCAGTTGCCTTTCACATAATAAGAAAAAAACACTTGCACACCTCTGGGAATACTCAAGACTGCTCATAAACTTTATTCCTAAAGTAAAATGGAAATGATAACCCAGCATTTGTGTAAGCAAAGTACATGGAACAGTGCCTGGCACAAAATAAGTGCCCAGTCAATTTTTTGATCAAAGAACCCTTAGAAGGATTTTTACTATAGAATGAATAACAGTTATTTTCAAAAGACTACAAATCTATATTATGCAAAATTCTTGTTTTGCAAAACAGAAGTTTCAGTAAGCAGTGAATACAAATGAATACACGTAATTTTTAACCTTAGTGTTATGCTAAGTGTGTATTTACTATTAACTCTAGTTATTTCCTGTTTGAGATCCTCAAGGGAAGTAGCCACAGTTAAGTAGCTTTAAACCTTTTTTTTTTTTTTTTTTTGAGACGGAGTCTCGCTCTGTCGCCCGGGCTGGAGTGCAGTGGCCGGATCTCAGCTCACTGCAAGCTCCGCCTCCCGGGTTTACGCCATTCTCCTGCCTCAGCCTCCCGAGTAGCTGGGACTACAGGCGCCCGCCACCTTGCCCGGCTAGTTTTTTGTATTTTTTAGTAGAGACGGGGTTTCACAGTGTTAGCCAGGATGGTCTCGATCTCCTGACCTCGTGATCCGCCCGTCTCGGCCTCCCAAAGTGCTGGGATTACAGGCTTGAGCCACCGCGCCCGGCCAAGTAGCTTTAAACCTTAAAAGCCAAAGTGAAATCAGAATCTTGTTTGATTTTTTTTTTTTTAATGGGAGTCTGATGAAATTTGGAAGTACCGTAGAAATTTGGAGCATATTGTCCTTGATAAGTAATTTCTTGTTTTCGTAGATAAAAAGACAAATGGAAAATGTTTTAATTGATACTGCTTGTGTAATATCTGAAGATGTATTGGTACGTTTTCAGTACATATGTTCTCTAGATATTTTCTTATCAAAGGACCACATTATTGGCAATTTCAATCCCTACTATGTTTATTAGAGATTGTTTACATGTATTGTTTCATTTAATTCTCACAGCAGCTGTGCAAGTTAGATATTATGGGAATAGAGACTTGGAAATTAAAGAATTTGCCCAGGCGTAAATTGGTATAGCCAGGATTAGACCCCCAAGTCTGGTATGTTTGTGGGGAGGGGGCATTTTTGTTTATACCTCATTATTTGGAAGCAACTCAGATATTACCTCAATTAATCTGTAAATATTTCAGAATGTAATGGTAAAGATAAAGACTCTAAAAAGCTGGTGTTTAGTTAAGGCAGGAAGGTAGTTTTATTGCCTTAAGAACTAAGATCTCGTGGACATGTTAGGGAATTCAGTATCAAGAGCATATTATAAACTGATTTTATGGGAAAGGCATATTTCTTTCTTTTGTTTTTAATATAGAGACAGGGTCTCACTGTTGCCCAGGCAGTCCTTCTGCCTCAACCGCAAAGTGTTGGAATTTACCAGTATAAGCCACTGTGTCCAGTGTGAAAGACATATTTCTTATATGAGGTAGCTAAGTGAAATATAGCAGAGTTTTTAGAGAGGGAATCATCAGATTTAATATATTAGAATATATTCGGATTTTGATTAAAGATAGAAGGAAACTGTTAAGATTGGTTTGTGAGTGGATTGAAAAAGGTTCTTCAAATATTCACTAATTCCTTAGAGATTAAAAATTAGCATAGAAGTCGCCATTCAGGCTAGATTTTTTAATGTGTTGTTTAAATAAAAAATAATGGCCTGCAGGCTGGATGTGGTGGCTCACACCTGTAATCCCAGCATTTTGCCAGGCTGAGCCCAGGAGGTCTAGGTTGCAGTGAGCTATGGCCACGCCACTGCACTCCAGCCTGGGTGAGAGAGCAAAACCCTTTCTCAAAAAAATTAATAAAAAAAAAAAGTCATGCATATTTTTCGTCTAAAACTACAAAAAAGTTACAATTAGTGTAAGTAAATAAGTCAGTAATAATCCCACCACATAGAGAACAACTGTTAGCATTTCTGTGTATGGTATACTTGAGCAGATGAAGAAACAATTTTAAGTCTGTCTGCCATCAGGCACACAAACCTGGGATACTGAAAATATTTGTTGTCCAAAATTACCTTTAATTAAATGAAAAATGCATCGTTTAACAGAAGACTTCAAATAATACTAAACTCTAGGATCTCTTCTAAAAGCTTCCCATTTATTAATAACATAATTTTTCTCAAAACAATGTTAACCCAAGTAGCCTGGCTACAGAACTTGAACTCGAGTCATCCCTCAGTTTCTCTGGGTTTGAAACTCAGCTGTGTGTCACTTCTGTGACAGTAACTGTGTGACCTCAATTAAGCTTCTTAACATCTCTGTGCTTGTTTCCTCATTTATAAGGATTGTAATAATATCTCATTTTATAGGATTGTTGAGAAGTTAAGTACTTAAAGTACTACCTGGCACAAAGTTGAAGCTTTGAGGTTAGCCTTTAAAAAAAAAAAAAGAAAAGAAAAAATGATTTTGGGCTCAAATCCTGTACCTTTAAATTTCATTTAAAAAATAGTGACATTGAAGGTCTAGTAGAGCTTAAGATAATCGTGCTATAGGCAAAATTTAAAGTGATTAATAGTAAATTTGCTTTACTGATTTGTATATTTAATTCATAATTGTTTCTTTACAGGTTTCTTTACCTCCAGAAAGAAGAATATTGACCCCTTGAATTCTGGAAGTTCATTGAAGAATCTGAAATTAAGGACTTATTTCAAATTTGGACATGGCTAATCGAGGTGCAACAAGACCCAACGGGCCAAATACTGGAAATAAAATATGCCAGTTCAAACTAGTACTTCTGGGAGAGTCTGCTGTTGGCAAATCAAGCCTAGTGCTTCGGTTTGTGAAAGGCCAATTTCATGAATTTCAAGAGAGTACCATTGGGGGTGAGATTTTCTTTTTTCCCTGCTTCATTTAATCGAATCATATGTTGACAAAGTATTTTGATGTTCCAATTGTGTGATTATGAATAGCTAAGTCATAGAGTGAAGAAAAGAGCTGTTCACCTTACCTTAAGCTTTAAAACTTGCCTTTATTTTTGTTAAAATGATGTGTTTTTACATTTGATTGTTTGGTTAATCCCTTGTGGTTATATTGTCGCTAAAATACAGATAAAAACATGAGTAGAATCAGTGTCTCCAGTAATAAGATTTGACCTGATACCTATTTCTGGCTAACAAGTAGAAGCTTCTTCAAATTAATACAGTACATGTTTGTGCTTAATTATATTGGTTTAAAATGAATAGTAAAAAAAGTAACCTCAAATTCTGATCTATATAACTGAACTATTTGTAAATCATTATACTTATTTGTAAAATTAATTAAATGTAATTAAATACTGCTAGATGTACTTTTTTTGTTGTTATTTAAGAGATGGGATCTTGCTGTCGCCTAGGCTGGAGTGCAGTGTCCGGATCATAACTCACTGCAGACTGCAGCCTGGAACTCTCGGCTCAAATGATCATCCCGCCTTAGCCTCCCACTAAGTAGTTGGGCCTAAGGGTGCTTGCCACCATGCCAGGCAAGTTTTTTTGTTTTTTTTTTTTTTTTTTTTTTTTTGTTGAGACGAGTCTTGCTCTGTTCGCCCAGGCTGGATTGCAAGTGGCGCGATCTCGGCTCACCTGCAAGCCCGCCTCCCGGGTTTACGCCATTCTCCTGCCTCAGGGCCTCCCGATTAGGCTGGACCACAGGCGCCCCGCCACCCTCGGCCCGGCTAGTTTTTTTTTTGTATTTTTAGTAGAGACGGGGTTTCACCCGTTTCCGCCAGGATGGTCTCGATTCTCCTGACCTTGTGATCCACCCGTCTCAGCCTCCCAAAGTGCTGGGATTAAGAGTAAGAGTCTCGCTGTGTTTCCAGGTTGGTCTTGAACTCCTGGCCTCAAGTAAGCCTCCATTCTCAACCTCCCAGGTAGCTGTGATTACAGGTGCTCCCTGCTAAGATGTACATGTAAGAATGCTCCTAAGCTAAGGGAAGAGAAAAAGTGATTAATGCAAAGGGACATGACAGAAAAATGGAACCTGAAGAAAAAGATGAAACAAAAAGGGGAAGAGTAGGCACTGACAAGGTGGTCATGGTGCACCAGAGATGAGGGGAAGGTAAGATGCAGGGTGAAAAGGAGACAGCGAACAGTATAGTATTGTCAAGAGAGGACATAAAGTGGGAAAATTGAATTTTAGCTGGGCATGGTGCTGCATTCCTGTAGTCCCAGGTATTTGGAGGCTGAGGCAGGATTATTTTAGCCTAGGAGTTCAAGTCCAGCCTGGGCAACACAATGAGAACCCATCTCTAAAAAAAAAAAATTGACTTTAATCAAAGAAACCTATAATTATATAGCTGTGGGACAAGAGAGCCTCTTTTGGGCCGCTGTTTAATCTGTGAAATGATGCTTTTCAATTAGATGAAATGTGGGAAGAACGACACGGTTTGAGATTCACGATATTTTGCAAGTGATACGTAATTAAGCAATGCTCTTTTCTGAGGTATTCGTATGTATATTTTAACCCCATCCTGTAAAATTAAAGTCAAACTGGAAATAAGACAGGTAGATACCAACTGGCATGTGGCAAGTTTTTGGAATCTGTCTTTCAGAAGCAAAACTTTATACTGTGCATTTAGTGAGTGCTCTTCAGCAAATATGCTTGAGAATGTTATTCATAATCTTAGACTCATTCTAGTAAGATAAGTTACAGAACTCTACTACCTCCTGGCCTTTGTATATCTTGTTACAGTGTTATATTAGAATGTTTTATGTTTTTTTCTAATGGCTGAGCATCAGAAAGCATCATGGAGCTTTTGAGTCAGAAGTCTTGACATTTTAAAAAATGTTAATACACAATATATTGGACATCCTTTGTGATTTTTTTTTTTTCCTTGAAGGTACATCCACATGTGATTTTGTTGTTGTTGTTGTTAATACACTATATCCATTTTAATAATGAAATACTGCCTCTCTAGGTTTCACTTCCTCCAGAAGCAATTTGATCAAAGCTAACTGTTCCGTCTAGTAGGAAAAGGTTAAAGACTGCTAGATCGTGTACACCCACTTACTTTACTGTTAATGGCAGCATTTCCCAAAGTATATATGCATTCTGGGTTAAATACCTGGGCCAAATACATTTGGGAGTTACTATATGCTACTCTTTTCTCCTCTCTTTATTATTTTATTAAAATAATAAAAAATCAGAAGTACTGTAGTATAGAACTTAATTCCTGGGGAGCTTAAGGTTAGAATTTTTATCTTGTTTTGGGTAATCCACTTCTATGTGTTTTCCTCATGATAGCTCAAGAAGGGTGTTTAAAAGAAAATGTAACCCATATCCTGTGTATCATAAACATATCTCTGATATGTGTGTATCTCTATAATATAATCTCCATGTAACACCAGTTAGATTGTCTTGATTTCATTAATGAATTTTTCATAAAGATTTTCATTTCTATTTGTAGAGCTTCCTATTTAAAAACAAAAATGAATTTGCTTCCAAATTTCTATTAATCCTTTTTTGTTTTTGAGATAGGGTCTCTGTCGCCCAGGCTGGAGTGCAGTGGCGCTGCCCTGGCTCACTGCGACCTCCGCTTCCCAGGATTGAGCGATTCTCATGCCTCAGCCCCCCAAGTAGCTGGGACTATAGGCGCAAGCCACCACTCCTGGCTAATTTTTGTATTTTTAGTAGAGATGGGGTTTCACCATGTCGGCCAGTTTGGTCTTGAACTCCTGGCCTCAAGTGATCCACCCACCTCGGGCTCTCCAAGTGCTGAGATTACAGGCGTGAGCCACTGCCCCTGGCCTAACTTTCTGTTAATCTTTATTGGATACTTTTTCACTGTGCTGACCCCAAGTGAATACTATTCAGGAGGTATGACAGTACCATTATGATTGTAGCTGTGGACACTGTTCTTTTATGCTCTGTACTCATAGCTCTTCAACTTTAGGAGCTAGAGTAGATATAAAACATTTAAGAATTTTAAGGTTTGAGCTATTTCATGATCAACTCAAAAGGTCCATAACTTGCAGGTAATACGTATTTTTGTTTTGACTGACAGGTAGTAGAAGTTACCTGAAAAATGAAGCCAGCCAACTCTTTTGCATTTCAACTGCTGATTTTTTTTTTTTTTCTTTTGAGACAGAGTTTCACTGCGTGGCCCAGGTTGGAATGCAGTGGTATGACCTAGGCTGACTGCAACCTCCACTTCCCAGGTTCAAGTGATTCTCCTGCCTCAGCCTCCTGAGTATCTGGGATTACAGGCCCACACCACCACTCCCAACGAACTTTTGTATTTTTAGTAGAGACAGGGTTTTGCCATCTTGGCCAAGCTGGTCTCAGACTCCTGACCTCAAGTGATCCACCTGCCTTGGCCTCCCAAAGTGCTGGAATTATAGGCGTGAACCACCATGCCTGGCCTCAACTGTTTGATTTTCACTTTACTGTTTATATCTCCTAACTTGAGTTATTGTTCTGAAGCACTCACTTAAAATTTTCATCTCTATTTGATTGTGTTCGAAGGTGGATATCATATGTTACATTCTTTGTGGATTCTGAATTCATTAAGAATATCAAGATTTCTTCTGTAATTTGTGTGGTTCTTCCTAAATATAATAACTTGATTTAAAAATTCCTGTTGCGATGGGCATGGTGGCTCGCATCTGTAATCCCAGCACTTTGGGAAGCTGAGGTGGGCAGATCACTTGAGTCCGGGAATTTGAGACCAGTCTGGCCAGCATAGCGAAACCTCATCTTTACAAAAATTACGAAAATTGGCCAGACATGGTGGCACACACCTGTAGTTCCAGCTACTCAGAAGGCTGAGGTGGGAGGATTGCTTGAACTCAAGAGGCGGAGGGTACAGTGAGCCGAGACTGCACCCCCACACTCCAGCCTAGGTGACAGAGTGAGAACCCTGTTTCAAACAACAAAAAAAGGAATCCCTGTTGCCTCACCATACTTCATGCATCTTACCCCTATAGCACTCTTGATGAAATTGCATGCAGCAGATTTAGCAATTTAGAGAGTTCTAGCTTGTTTATAGGGGTTTAAAGTTTTCATGACATTTATGTTTTTATTGTTTGTCTGAAGTTAGCTGAGAGGTTAACAAGGAGCAGCAGGCTCAGAGAGTTGTCTTCCTTCTTTGCTTGGTACTGCATCTCTAGGCTCAGTAGCTCTTCAGTAAATACTTGTTGAATGAGGGCTGGCCATCTTTCATTTAGCACCTTGAATACCTGAAAAAACTTTAAAGATTCCTAGGGAGTTTCTCTTCTCAAGAAATATTTATTTTTAAGAAGACATTTACGTGATATTTATAAACAATCCTCAGTGGTTAGAATATGCGGTGAAATAACAAGCAGACAGTCCTTTTTTTCTCTTCTGAGAAAAGTGCTTCACACCACAGTTACAATTTTGTTTGCACTAATCAAAAATGTCTTGTAGACCCTAAAGTTTAGGTAATGGAACTGTACATGAAAACATTAACATTCCTCTTGCTGGTTCTGTGATTTTTGAACATTAGCTTAGAACAGTGGTCCTCAAAGAGCATTCCCACTTCCAGAAGCAGCTGCATTAACTAGGAACTTGTTAAAATGCAGAATCTCATGTTGAATCAAAACATTTGGGTGGGACCAACAATCTAGGTTTTAATAAGTTTTCCAGATGATTCTAATGGCAAGCTAAGTTTGAGAACCACTGCTTTATGTGTTCTGAGTAGTTGATTTTACATTGATACATTGATTCTCCCATACACAGAATAATTGTGGGGTTTTTTTGAGGTGCGGTGTTTGTCGGAATTTTAAAAACATTGTTGACCGGGTGCAGTGGCTCATGCCTGTAATCCCAGCACTTTGGGAGGGTGAGGCTGGCAGATCACGAGGTCAGGAGTTTGAGATCAGCCTGGCCAACATGGTGAAACTTCATCTCTACTAAAAATACAAAAATTAGCTGAGCTTGGCGGTGGGTGCCTGTAACCCCAGTTACTCAGGAGATTGAGGCAGGAGAAACATTTGAACCCAGGAGGCAGAGGTTGCAGTGAGCCGAGTTCGCGACATTGCACTCCAGCCTGGGCGACAGGGCGAGACTCCATCTTAAAAAAATAAAAAAAAGAAATTTATTGCAGTTATTAACTCTAAGTGAAGTGCTGTTTCTACTTACATATTTAACACCCATCTAAATTGGTTAGCATGGCCAACTAGTTGTTTTTATTCTAAAACAACTTCTAACAGGAATAAAAGTTACTGTTAAAATGAAGAAAAACAAGGCTTATTTCAAACTTATTATTAACATACTATTTTACCTAACAATTCATGGCCAAGTAATTCTCAAGAATAAACCATTGTGGTTAAGAAAGAAGACTGTATCCAGATTAAAGTTTTTACCACAATGCCTGGCACAGAGTAAAAGGTTTATTAAATTATAGCTATTACAGTTACCATCACCACTGTTACTTTTGGCTGAGTCATTTTATCACTGTTGATATTTTTGTTGTATTGTGATGACATAGTATTATCTTGAGATAGTAGCTGTTACACCTAGTGCATAACATTTGATTTAGAAAATTTGAAGATTTGAAAAACTTTGTGTGTTTTCCTTTTTTTTTTTTTAAACAGCCTGCTCTGTTGCCCAGGCTGGTGTGCAGTGGTGGCATCAAAGCTCACTGCAGCCTTGATGTGGGCTCAAGTGGTCCTCCCAAGTAGCTGGAACTGACTATAGTCATGCACCCCACACTTGACTAATTTTTTATTTTTCTGTAGAGACAGGTCTCATTGTTGGTGCCTAAGTTGGTCTCAAACTCCTGGGCTACAGCAGTCCTCCCACCTCAGCCTCCCAAGGTGCTGGGATTATAGGTGTAAGCCACTGTGCCCAGCCCAACTATGTTATTTGTGGAAGTTTCTCAGAGGGAGAAATTACAGGGCTAAAGTACTATATGTATGCGTATGTTAAAGTTTCTTTCAGTAACTGCTTAATAATGTGTACCTGAAAATTGCTAAATTGTTAAATGTCCTCACCATTAAAAAATAGTAAGTGCCAGGCGCATGGCTCATGCCTGTAATCCCAACACTTTGGTAGGTCAAAGTGGGCAGATCGCTTGAGAACAGCCTGGCCAACATGGCCAAACCCCATCCCTACAACAAAAACAAAAAAAGCAAAAAGTAGCTGGGCGTGGTCGTGCACGCCTGTGGCATGAGTATTGCTTGAACTTGGGAGGCAGAGGTTGCAGTGAGCTGAGATAGCGCCACTGCACTCCAGCCTAAGCAACAGAGTGAGACTCTGCCACAGAGGTTGCAGTGAGCTGAGATAGCGCCACTGCACTCCAGCCTAAGCAACAGAGTGAGACTGCCACGGAGGTTGCAGTGAGCTAAGATAGCACCACTGCACTCCAGCCTGAGCAACAGAGTGAGACTCTGCCACAGAGGTTGCAGTGAGCCGAGATAGCACCACTGCACTCCAGCCTGAGCAACAGAGTGAGACTCTTGTCTCAGAAAAAAAAAAAGGTAAGTAGGTGAGGTGATCAGTATTGAATTACCTTGATTTAGTCACCTCACAATGTGTACATATATCAAAACATATATATCATAAGTATATATTGTAAATAAATACGATTTTTATTTTTCAACAATACCTTAATAAAGCTGGGGAAAATAAAGTTACTTCCTAAACAGAAAAGCTAGCTAGAAAATTTAGATCCAAATAACTTATGTTTTTCCAGTAGCAGAAAGCTTTCTACTGTTGCCCTTCACTTGTTAGCCTTCAGAATGGCTTGTTTGTGTCATTATAATCTGTGCTTTTATCTTTTTGCATGTGCACATTGTTAAAAATACTTTTGAGAAAGAGTAGAAGACCTAGAGACCAAACCACCAGCATGTGGTTTTGATTCATGAGAAAAAAATGTGTGTTTCAAATATTCATTCTACTTTCTGATACATTGATAGTTAAAATTTGTGGAAGTTAATAATTTGGTTTCAAGTGAAATAATATTATCTTTATGCATGATATTTTCTTCTAAAAAGTACATATTCAGAATTTGAGAGGTTATTACCCAGAGAAGTTGATAGATATTTGATATTTCATATCAGTTTATATCACAACCTTAAAAAGTCTTTCAGTAGTCTTAATTATTCCCTAACTTGTTAGTTTAAAATATTATCATTATGTGGCTACTTTAACATTCCTGTGAGCTGGGAGTCAGTATGTGTGGTTCTCATCCTCACATGCGTTCATAAGCATTTATGTGAACTCTGTTAATACATTTGTAACACAAGAGTATTGAACTAGGTCAGGATTCTTGTAGGCCAGGTGTGGTGGCTCATGCCTGTAATCCCAACACTTTGGAAGGCCGAGGCAGGCATATCACCTGAGGTCAGGAGTTCGAAACCAGTCTGACCAACATGGCAAAACACTGTCTCTACTAAAAATACAAAAATTAGTAGGGCGTGGTGTCATATGCCTGTAATCCCAGCTACTGAGGCATAATTGCTTGAACCTGGGAGGCGGAGGTTGCAGTGAGCTAAGATCACACCACTGCACTTCAGCCTGGGTGACAGAGTGCTGAGGCATGGGAGGCTGAGACATGAGAATTGCTTCAACCTGGGAGGCAGAGGTTGCAGTGAGCAGAGATTGCACCACTGTACTACAACCTGGGTGACAGAGCGAGACTCCATCTCAAAAAAAAAAAAAAAAAGGATTCTTGTAGAGCAGATGTTCTTACAAACTGTATACTCTTCTCATTAAACAATACAGTCAATACAATTTAACTTTTGTTTTCTTAAAATGTATTTTAAGATTTGGAATCATTATGAGCATCAGTTTCTGCCTTGCCATGCTTAGTGTGTTGATGCTGTCTGGTGGTTTGGAAATATTCAAGCTGTTTGGTAGAATGATTTTGCCAAATAGCTCTTAGTGAACTGCTCCTACTGATTCACTAATTTGCTGCTTTTATTTGTTATATATGGGAAATACTAGGTTGTCTAAAGCAAATCAAAATGAAACTGGAAATCATCTCTGATGATTCTAAAACTAGAAATCAGGGACAACTTCTTGGTATAGTTTGGGAGACAAATTGAGTAAACATTGTAATCTGGTGCTATATATTAAAGGTTTTTGAAAGTGATATTATATGCCACTTTTTAAAAATTAAGCCTAAATCTCCAACTGATCTTTCTGTTAATGTACTGATTTATATTATATATAAATATCTCCAAAAGAAGATATACATAGAAAGTAGTCTCAGTTCCATTCTGAGGAAATCTGTAAATTTGCATAAGCTTTAGTGTATGGACTTTGTGAGATTTATTCTGGCTGCATTTAGTCTATTTTTGCTAGCTCTCTGGTTGTGTTCTGATTTTTTTTTTTTTTTTTTTTTTTGAGACAGGGTCTTGCTCTGTTGCCCAGGGTGAAGTGCAGTGACGTGATCTTGGCTCACTGCAGCCTCAGCCTCTTGGGTCAAGCAGTCTTCTCGCCTTAGCCTCTCAAGTAGCTGGGACTATAGGTGTGCACCACCGTGCCTGGCTAATGTTGAAGTTTTTGTAGAGACGAGGTCTTGCTGTGTTGCCCAAGCAGGTCTTAAAACTCCTGACCTCAAGTGATCCTCTTGCCTTGGCCTCCCAAACTGCTGGGATTATAGGCGTGAGCCACCGCGCCAGGCTGTGTTCTGAATATATAAGGTTTCTAGATAATTGATATTTTCAGAGACACACTGAGAGGCACATGAAAGACACTTGGTTTTGAATAATAATTGGTGGAGGCTGTGGGATGGAAAGTGTTTTAAAATTTTGCTTTTAGAATAGAATAGAATGATTCTTACTTGATAGAAACATGGGAAATTTTGGCAAACTGTTTCTCCCTTTTTTAGGTTATATACCATAATAACCTGACATTGCATATACATAATCTTGTTTATGAAGTATGCTGAGTAAATTTATGATAGGATAATATCATTTGGAGTTACATCAAGAGCCTTTTCAGCAAACCTCTTTGTGAAGGAGAATAAAGATGTGTAAGAGTAAGAAAAGCAACAAGAGTACTTCTAAAGGTTTTTGTTTGTTTCTTTTTGAGACAGGGTCTTGCTCTGTTACCCAGACTGGAGTGCAGTGGCATGATCATGGCTCACTGCGGCCTCAACTTCTGGGCTCCAACCATTGTCCCATCTCAGCCTCCTGAGTAGCTGAGACCACAGGCGTGTGTGCTCCTGCCCCCGGCTAATTATTTTTGTATTTTTGGTAGAGATGGCTATTCTCCGTGTTTCCCAGGCTGGTCTCGAACTCCTGAGCTCAAACAACCAACCTGCATTAGCGTCCCAAAGTGCTGGGAATACAGGCGTAAGGCACTTGTGCCAGGCCTCGTTTTTTGTTTTTTCATTCATTGGTTACCTTGATGTATATGTAAACTTTAGTTACCTAGTTACTAAATTCTTCAAGATGAAAAAGTTAAGTGTTAACTGAAGTCATATGTTGGACTTTGAAAATAAGAATGCACTACAGATCAGAATATCTGAAGTGTTACTAAACAGCATTCATCCTTCTTTCGAGGAAAGGTAGAAGCAGGATGAAGAACCAGTTAGTTATTCCTGGTTTTTTAAGCCTTAAGTGTTTACAGTAGTAGTAGTTGGATATTCTTTGGGTCCCAAAGAAGAAGTGGGTAATCTTGATACGTGACTAGTCACTGCATAATTATCAGACACCTTCAGCTTTTCTCAGTCAAAAAACTGTTCTTTATCTTTGCATTAAACTAGAGCCAGAGTGTGTTCCACTTAGTTACTATCATTTTTATTTGAGGTATAACATGAATAGAATTTTCTCCTCTGTTGCATTCATACGTAATTTGTGAATTTTAGAAATGTGTGACTTCTGGGAAATAAAGGATAATTTAAAGATAGGATACTTAAAATAATTACTTGTTATGTGATACATTCCTAGAACTTAAACAGCTTTTTCACAAGTTTCATCTGTACCTTGTCATGGCTATATGGGGAGGTACTAATTTTATAGACAAGGAAACTGAAGCAATAAAGGTTAAGTATATGCTTGAAGTTTTGCAACTAGGTGACAGCTGGGATTAAAGACATCTTTCTGAAATGCCATTCATGTTCTGGAATGTACTGTGTATGTGTGTGTTTCTCCTTGCAAGAACCTATCAGACTGTTAAATAATATGTAGTTTTTGACAGGTAGGGGCTTTCTTGCTATATATCACTTAAGGAAAATAATGTGAAAGTATTTTGAAAACAAAAGAATATAAGATGATAATTTAAATTGTCCGTATTCCTAAATTATCATCACCATTTTCATTTTTATGCCATCATCATGTATCACACGCTATATTTTCACTGACTTTAATCAGATGCATTAATTTGTTCATGTGAGTCAAAATTCAAGAGATTTATAAGGTTTACAGTAAAAAATCTCCCCCTCATCTTCTATCAAGCCCACTCAGTTCTTTTCCCCAAAGATGATGTTACTTTGTTATATATCCTTGCAAAGTTGCTGCTATACTCAAATCTATATATTCGTGTCTCCCTTTTTACAAAATTTGAAATATGTCAGACCTACTGTAATACACTTTTTATTTTTCACTTTAATGCTGTTCTAGTTATCTATTGCTGAGACACAAATGACTCCAAATGTAGAGACTTAAAATTATTTTATCATCTCCATGGTTCTGGTGAGTGGGCTTAGTAGGTGCTTCTCACTCAGATCTTTCCCCTGCTTCTGCAGTTCATTATGGGGCAACAATCATCTCAACACATCTGGCAGTTGGTGCTGGCTGTTGGTTGGGACCTCAGATGGAGCTGTTAGTTAGAACACACCTACATGTAGTAGCCTTTTATTGACATTGCTCCAGAAGTCACATAGATAGATAGCATCAGTTCTATTCTAGCCACAGGCCTGTACAGATTCAAGGGAAGAGTGTCAACATCACATTGTAAGAAGAATGTGGTGTGGAATGTCTTGTAATGTGGTGTGGAATGTCTTGTTGCAGCTACCTTAGAAAATACAATCTACTGGCCGGGCGGGGTGGCTCACACCTGTAATCCCAGCACTTTGGGAGGCTGAGGTGGGCGGATCACAAGGACAGGAGTTCGAGACCAGCATGGCTAACATAGTGAAACCCCTTCTCTACTAAAAATACAAAAGTTAGCCGGTCATAGTGATGCATGCCTGTAGTCCTAGTCCCAGCTACTCGGGAGGCTGAGGCAGGAGAATGGCTTGAACCTGGAAGGCGGAGGTTGTGGTGAGCCAAGGTTGCGCCACTGCACTCCAGCCTGGGCAACAGAGCAAGAATCCATCTCAAAAAAAAAATACTATCTACCATAAGACCTATCTGTATCAAAAGAACATCCGCATTTTTCTTGGCTGTAACGGTATTCCCTTGCATGTGTCATACTAGTAATAACAGTTCTCTAGTTTTAGATATGCACATTGTTATATCTTTGGCTGTAATAGTACTGTGCTAAATAACAGTGAGCAGTAATCTCTCACATATTCTGAGAATATCTGCAGTATGTATTTTTAGAGCCCATTGTGTTTGCTTTTTGAATCGTGGTATCACTTGCCCAGGTTGGTGTGCAGTGATGCTATCATAGCTCACTGCAGCCTTGAACTCCTGGGCTCAAATGATATTCCCACTTCAGCCTCCCAAGTAGGTGGCACTACAGGTATGCACGAACACACTTGGCTGATTTTTAAATTTTTGTAGAAAAGGGTTCTCGTTATGTTGCCCAGGGTAGTCTCAAACTCCTGGCCTCAAGCCATCCTCCTACCTTCAACTCCCGAAGTGTTGGGATTAAAGGCATGAGCCACCGTGCCCAGGCTATGTTTCATTTTTCTGTGAACTATTCATAACCTCGTGTTATTTCTGTATAGATTTCTTTGTAATAGTCACACTACTGCGTTCCATTTGATTTATTAATGGTAATATTTCTCAGTACATCTATATTGTCACATTTTAGTATCTGGCAATCTCCTCTTTTTATTTTTTAACTGTTCCGTTGGGCATTTAATGTTTGCTTTTTTGTTCGCTGTTTTAGGTAATCACCCAATGGGGATATCTTAGAATTTTACCCACCCCCCCGACTTACTTTTGTAAGATCAATTTCTAGAGGTGATTACTGAACCCAAAGGAATTTTATCCTAATAAAATTGTTTCCTAGGATCAAAAGAATTCTAGTCTTCATCACTTCTTTAACCCTTAGAGATACATCCAATTTCTTTGAGAGTTGGCCTAGATGATTATATCCTAGGATTACAGATGTCCTCTGTTAATAGGAGTTTCAAGCTTTCCCTCTCTGTTCTCTCTCCTTTAGTCTTATTTTCTATTATGTTGTAAATTCTCATATATCAGAACTTTTGTTTTTGTTTTGAGAGACAAGGTCTTCCTCTGTCACCCAGGCTGAAGTGCAGTGGCATGATTATGGCTCACTGCAGCCTCCACCCCCTGGGCTGAAATGATCCTCCCACCTCAGCCTCCCAAGTAGATGGTACTACATGTGCATGTGCCAGCATGCCTGGCGAATTTATTTTTAAGATGGAGTCTTGCTATGTTTCCCAGGCTGGTCTTGAACTCCTGGCCTCAAGGGATCTTCCTGATACAGGAATCCCAAAGTGATGGGATTATAGGTGTGAGCCACTGTGCTCAGCCAAATATTAGAACTTTTAAATTCATTTAATATATAAGCTTACTGCCAAGCATGAAAGAATCACTTTGAAAGCCAGTAATGTTTTAAAGGTCTGGAAGATTCTCTTGAGGGCTAGGAAGGATTATGTGCTAGGTTCTTGAACCAGGAGAAAAGGGAAGGAATCCTGGTATGCAAAATAGCTTGGGCACTATCCTTGCACATTTGACAAGTTTAGTGAAATACTTTTGTTGAGTAAAGTATCTATTGTCTATAGATAACATGTCTTTTGTAGATATTTATATCTCTACCTCCCTACCTATAGATATCTGCATGTCTATATCTCCCTTAAAGCTAAGCTAATTTTCTTAACCTTTTCTCTGTTGATACTTGTTTGGTAGCCTTTATCTGATTCTAGTTAATAACTCATAACAACCTGTACCCTATAATTTTTTTTAAAATACCTTTTGTCTTTGTAATGTGTTCTTTCATTCTTCTTCCCAATTCAGCAGTTTTGGTATGTTCCTGTTACGTAAATCTAATCTGGTGAGCAGAGATGTTCTTAGGATTATGCCACTTGGTGAGGTAATCACAGGGTCTTAGCCCTGAAGGCACTCACACTGACTTTATCAGTTTATTCTAGGGTGATCAGGTTTGGGGAGGGTTTTAGCCCTGAAGGCCTCACACTGACTTTATCAGTTTATTCTAGGGTGATCAGGTTTGGGGCACTAACTTAATACTAACAAACTCCTGAGATTAATTTTATTTTACTTATTTTTTTGAGACGGAGTCACCCAGGCTGTCGTGGGCTGAGTGCAGTGGCATGATCTTGGCTCACTGCAACCTCTGCCTCCCTGGTTCAAACGATTCTTGTGCCTCGGCCTCCTGAGTAGCTGTGACTACAGGCGCATGTCACCACGTCTGGCGAATTTTTCTATTTTTAGTAGAGACAAGGTTTCACCATGTTGGCCAGGCTGGTCTTGAACTACCTCAGATCCCACCTTGGCCTCCTAAAATGCTGGAATTACATAGACGGGAGCTACCATGCCTAGCCAAAACTCCTAAGATTAACTTACTTATTACTTACTTACTTACTTATTACTTACTTACTTACTTACTTACTTACTTACTTACTTACTTTATTTATTTATTTATTTATTTAAGACGGAGTCTCGCTGTGTCCCCTAGGCTGGAGTGCAGTAGTGTAATCTCTGCTCACTGCAACATCTGCCTCCTGTGTTCACCTGTCTCCGCCTCCCAGGTAGCTGGGATTACAGGTGCATGCTGCCATACCCGACTGATTTTTGTATTTTTAGTAGAGACGGATTTCACCATGTTGGCCAGGCTGGTCTCAAACTCCTGACATCAAGTGATCCACCTGCCTCGGCCTCCCAAAGTGCTGGGATTACAGGTGTGAGCCACTGTGCTTGGCCCAAAGATTAATTTTCAAACAATGTGCATCAGTATGTTAGAAATACCTAGTGTTAGCTGGGTGTGGTGGTGCATGCCTGTAGTCCCACCTACTCCAGAGGCTGACTTGGGAGAATTGCTTGAGGCCTGGAGTTCAACGACACACTGAACTGTGATAGCACCGCTGCCCCAACCTGGATGACAGTGGGAGACCCTGTCTTAAAAGAAAGAAGGAAATTCCTAGGGCAACGATGTTCAGCTGGTGACATGTGGCTGGCTGTCTTATTTACTGGTTAGTGGATTCCCTTAGAGTTGGGTGTCCCGTAAGGGTTGCTGTCAAGTTGTCATAGTAAAAAGCATTGACTTCTCAATATCCTTTACCCTAGACAGTGTTGGAGAAATACTGATTTTTATTGTTTACCTCACTCTTGACTTAATGCAGGATCTTCCCTGTGTATCATTAATATTCTTCAGGATTTTAAATCATTCCACAACTATTACCTTTAGATGTTGCTCATATTTATATTTGTTTCCTTCCTTTATTTATTTATATTTTGGGGGGGGGGCGGGGTGGGGATGGGACGACAGGGTCTCAGTGTCACCCAGGCTCAGGTGATCCTCCTGCCTGAGCCGCAGACCTCTTTCCCCCTACCCCCCGCCCAGTAACTGGGACTACAGGTGCACACCACTACACCTGTTTTTGTATTTTTGTTAGTAGAGACGATTTCTCCATGTTGTCCAGGCTGGTCTCGAATTCCCGGGCTCAAACAATGTGCCCGCCTGGTCCTCCCAAAGTGCTGGGACTACAGGTGTGAACCACTGCGCCTTACCCAGATTTCTTTTTTAAATTGTGGTAAAATATCCGTAACACAAAATTTACGATTTTAACCATTTTTTTAGTATACAGTTGAGTGGTATTAGGTACTTAGCATTGTTGTGTAACTATCTAAAACTATCTTCCCTAACTGAAACTCAGCACCCATTAAACAATAACTACCCCTTCCTCCCATGTCTGGCAATCACCATTCACCTTTTTCTTTCTAACTCTAGCTACCTCACATAAGTAGAATTGTACAGTATTTGTACTTTTGTGACTTCCTTATTTCATTTAGCATAATGTCCTCAACATTCCATCCATGTTGTAAAGCATGTGCCAGAATTTCCTTCCTAAAACTTCTTAGGCTGGATAATATTCCATTGTATGTATATACTTCATCTTGTTTGTCCATCATTGGACACTTAGGTTGCTTTCATCTTTAGCTATTATGAATAATGTTGCTGTGAACATTGGTGTACAAATACTGTTTTAAAAGTTCCTGCTTTCATACTTTTGGATATATTCCCATAAGTGGAATTGCCGGATCATATGGTGATTCTGTCTAGTATTTTTGAGAAATATCTATACAGTTTTCCACACCAGTTGCAAAGCAGTTCCAGTTTCTCCACATGATCACCCACACTTTACCTTTTTCTCTTGCTTTGATCATAGCCATTCTAATGGCAGTGAGGTGGTAATTTGTGGTTTTGACTTGCATATCTCTAATGATTGGTGATATTGAACATCTTTTTATGTGCTTATTGGAATTATTTATTTATTTATTTTGGTTTTTTGAAACAGGGTCTCACTCTGTCACCCAGGCTGGAGTGCAGTAGCATGATCACAGCACACTGCAGCACATGAGCTCAGGTGATTCTTCCACCTGTACCTCCCAAGTAGTCTGGCACATACCCCCATGCCTGGCTGATTTTTAAATGTTTTATAGAGACAGTGTCTCACCATATTGCTCAGGCAGATCTTGAACTCCTGCTTAAGCAGTTCTATTATCTTGGCCTTCCAAAGTCCTGGGGTTATAGTTGTGAGCCACTGTGCCCAGCTCTTATTGGTCATTTGTGTATATTCATTGGATAAATGTCTATTCTAGTCCTTTGTCCATTTTCTTTTTTTGAGATGGAGTTTCAGTCTGCCGCCTAGGCTGGAGTGCCATGGCACCATCTTGACTTGCTGCAACCTCCATCTCCTGGGCACAGGCAATTCTTCTGCCTCAGCCTCCCGAGTAGCTGGGATTACAGGCAACTGCCACCACGTCCGGCTGATTTTCGTATTTTTAATAGAGACAGGGTTTCATCATTTTGGCCAGACTAATCTTGAACTCGTGACCTCAGGTGATCCACCCACTTCAGTCTCCCAAAGTGCTGAGATTACAGGCATGAGCCATTGCGCTCGGCTCTTTGTCCATTTTCTAATCAGGTTTTTTGTTGTTGCTAAATTGTAGGAGTTCCTTATATTAATATATTCTGGCTTTCAATCCCTTATCAGATGCTCATTGATTTTTAAGAATGAATTCTAGATAAATTAGTATTTATAGATCACCTCTTAAGATGGATTAATTTTGGGAAGATTGCTCTCTTTCCATATGTTATCTACATAATAATTTCTTATTTTGTTGTTAGGCTTTTGGAATATTTTCTTTTTGGGTTTACTCACAGTGTGTATGCTTTACTGTGCCCTATTTATTTCCCCCCCGGGTGCTGAGTAATACTTTGCCTGATTCTACTTTTATTTCTTTCTCTTCCTCACATTAATTGAAATGTAACTCTTCCCTAACTACACTCACGACTGTGGCTTCTGCAGTGCATTCATTGGGTGCTTCCTGTATACAAACGCTTTTGTAGGAAATAAAAATGGCCTCAGTTTTTCTTTTTCCCCCGTTTTCAGCTATGTATTCTTCCCTATGTATGATTTTATCATCTGAAGTTAGTGCTTATCTGTCTGAGAAAATCTGTTATGTTGGATTACTGCTGTTAGTACTCATTTTCCCAGTGAACCAATTTCTGTCTTCACTGATAACTTTCGTACCTGATTCTAACAATCTCTAATTTGAATTTTTTTTATCACAAAGCCACATTTTATTTCTGAAATTTTGAACAAGACCCTTTTCCTCTCTAGTCACTGCATCCTTTCCTTTTAGTTTTAATTTAATTGCTACTTAATACTTACTACGTATTTAGTTACTAGTATTTTTTTTTCACTTACACATTTGGATTGTTTTTTTAAAGGTACTCAAATATGACAACCTATATTATCGTTTCTCTATACACATTTATTTACTACCAAAAATTGAAAAAAATAGCATATCAAAATTTCCTTACTGCAATTCAAATCTTTGAAAACCAGAAAATCTGATTTATTATGCTGTAGCCAAACTACCCAGTGTTTTCTTTACATTCTTTCCCCACAAGCTACTTTACTTCTGATTCTTTCTTTTGAGACAGTCTCTCTCTGTCACCCAGGCTGGAGTGCAGTGGCACAATCTCAGCTCACTGCAACCTCTGCCTCCAGGATTTGAGATATTCTCATGCCCCAGCCTCCTGAGTAGGTGGTACTACATGCCTAGCTAATTTTTGTATTTTTAATAGCCAGGGTTTCACCGTTTTGGCCAGACTGGTCTCAAACTCCTGGCCTCAAGTGATCCTCCTGCCTCAGCCTCCCACAGTGTGCTGGGATTACAGGCGCAAGCCACTGCGCCCCGCCTTACTTCCAATTCTTGATGACGGATTTCATTTCACTAACAAGGTTGTTTTTAATTATTAAATAGTTTTAAATTCTTTGAGCATAAAAGTTTGTTCTACCTACTGTCTTGAACTCGTGACCTCAAGTGATCCACCTGCCTCGGCCTCCCAAAGTGCTGGGATTACAGGTGTGTGAGCCACAGTGCCTGCCCTATTTATATTTTTTCATTATGCTAATTTAGGAGATGAAAATTGCTTTTACTATGTGGATGATTTTGTTGACTACTGGTCTCCTTTTCCATTCTTTTGTGAATTGTCTTTACACATTTATTCTTGAGGTTCTAAAATTTTTCTAAACATTTATAATAGCTTTCTACGCATTGAAAATACTAATCCCTTAGCATCCGTTGTAGAAATTTTTATCATTAGGTTTGCCCCTTTGTCATGGATGTTATGGCGCAAGTTTTGCAAACCTGAAGTCTCATATTTTTGTGTAATCAAATCTGTTGTCTTATATAGAATTTTGGTCAATTTTAATAAAGCAATTCTTGTCAGTTTTGATAAATAATAAGTTTGGGCTTGAAGTTGTATGGTTTCTCAGTTTTTGTATTTTTTCCCCTTTCTGTTTAATTCATGTAGAATCATTTTAGTTATGGGGTGGGGGTTACTTTGTTTTTTTTCTTGAGATGGAGTCTCACTCTGTCACCCAGGCTGGAGTGCAGGGGTGTGATCTTGGCTCACTGCAACCTCTGCCTCCTGGGTTCAAGCGATTCTCCTGCCTCAGCCTCCTGAGTAGCTGGGATTACAGGTGCATGCCACCATGTTGGTCAGGCTGGCCTTGAACTCCTCACCATGTGATCCACCTGCCTCAACCTCCCAAAGTGCTGGGATTACAGGCATGAGCCACCATGCCCAGCCGGCCACTTTGTTTTTTAATTATTAATCTTTGGTTTAATGCCATCAATTTGGATATCCTTTCCCTCGCCCAGTGTGTTGTAGTGTCTTGCCCTGGCTTACTGTTTGAGTCTTGCATATTATAATAGGCCTTTGGTATTTGCAGATTTGACATTTAAAGCTTCACCTATTCTCACCTGATTCCAAGGTCTGTGATAAAGTAATTTGTAGTTTTGCTGAGGCTGAAATGTTACTTGCTTGCTGCCAGGCTTGCAAATAGGAACTGATCACGTAGCTCAGAGGGAGCCTATCAGACAGGCCAGCACCCACATCTCAACGCAGCTTTGTTTTTCTCTACTTGTCATCGCGTACACAGTAACTCTCGAAGTGATAAAAGCTGTTTCTTTGTGAAATATGGGCCCGAAAAGAAAACCAACTGCTAGTGCTGGTGATGGAAGTGAAGAGAAAATGAAGCGGTCTAAGAGTGATGGTTCTTAGCCAGAAAATAGACGTTTTGGATAAATTAAAGTGGTTTTACAGATTCAGGTAAGTTTGTGGTTGGTTAATGTTGCTACCGTATTGATGTAGTAGTTTGATATTTTCAGTGGCACAATTTGTTTACATAACTTTATAAATTACTAGTAATGTATTTTTAGGAGCACTAAGGATTTGAAGATGTCACCTAAATGTCAGTTATACTTCACCGGGTTTTACAGGGGAAATTAAACACTGTAGTGGAATTTGGCCAGGTGTGGTGGCTCATGCCTGTAATCCCAGCACCTTGGGAGGCCAAGGTGGGTGCATCACCAGAGGTCAGGGGTTTGAGACCAGTCTGGCCAACATGGTGAAAACCCCATCTCTACTAAAAATACAAAAATTAGCCAGGTGTGGTGGCGGCCACCTGTCATCCCAGCTACTTGGAAGGCTGAGGCCGGAGAATCACTCCAACCCAAGAAGCAGAGGTTTCAGTGAGCCGAGATCGCGCCATTGCACTCCAGCCTGGGCGACAAGAGTGAAACTCTGTCTCAGAAAAAAACAACAACATTGTAGTAGTATTTTAAAACTTTAGGACTTTGGGAAATCATGAATGTCTTGGGGTGTATTATGTATATCAAGAGTTTGTTATACTGGGCTACACTATTACAGTAATATTTCTGTTCATGTGGTACTGCAGCACTTTTCATTTTTTTAAGTATATTATAAAACTGATTTTCCCTGGCCTCTAATGTTGGTCTTTTTCTCCCCAAAAATTATGCTTTGTCATACCACATGAACAATAGTACAGTGGTGATGGTGATGGTGGTGGTGGTGGTTTTGAGACAGAGTTACACTCTTGTTGTCCAGACTGGAGTACAATGGCACAGTCGCGGCTCACTGCAACCTCTGCCTCCTGAATTCAAGTGATTCTCCTGCCTTAGCCTTCCAAGTAGCTGGGGTTACAGGCATGTGGCACCATGCCTGGCTAATTTTTTTGTGTTTTTAGTAGAGACAAGGTTTCACCATATTGGTCAGGCTGGTCTCAAACTCCTGACCCCAGGTGGTCCACCTGCCTTGGCCTCCCAAAGTGCTGGGATTACAGGCAGAAGCCACCGCACCCGGCCCAGTACAGTGTTATCAAGTGAAAAATACCTTGATGTTGTTTTTGAGGTTGTGTTACAACTTGAGTAGAGACCTTGTGAAATGTCTGTTTTTTCACATTTGGGAGCTGCCTCTCTCTACATTCAAATGTTATCTGAAGTACCCTTTAAATGGTTCCATGTATCTTTTTGAACTTCCTTCTTTCAGTAGACATTTTTGAACATCGTATGAACAAGGATTTATATTAGATGCTGGTACAGAGAGGAACTACTACAAGTTGAGCATCCCTAATCTGAAGTCTGAAATGCTCCCCAACTCTTCGAGCATCAATATGATGTCACAAGTGAACAGTTTCACACTTAACACCTTTGCTTTCTGATGAGTCAGTGTACATAAACTTGGTTTAATGCACAAAATTATTTTAGCTTCAGGCTATGTGTAAAGCTTTATGTGAAACAAATGAATTTCATGTTTTGACTTGGATCCCTTCCCAAAAATATCTTATTATGCAAATACTACAAAATCTTTAAAAATCCAAAACACTTCTGGTTCCAAGCATTTCATATAAGGGATACTTAACCTGTGGTCATTGCCCAAGTAACTCCCAATCAAGGAGAAGAAAAGATATAAACCAATGATTTTAAAAGGTGTGAAATGTTATTACACAGAGAACTCTGGGAGCACAGATGTAGGAGATACTAACTAAGGTGGAATGAAGGAAGGTTTCTAAGCAGAGTTGAGGAATGAATTGATTATCTTTGTTAATCTGAGTGGGATCCATTCCTGTTCCAGCATGGTTTCCCCTGGTTTTGTTCCTAGATTTAGAAATAATGCCCTGGTTTGCTATAAGGAAGAATCTTACGTGTTTATTAGGAATGGATATTGACTCAAATGCCTTTTTGTAATTTGTTTAAATTGATTTTTCTTCATTAACCTGTTTTTATAATAGTTTTGTATTTCTGAAAGAATGTACTTGGTCATGGCCTTTGTCTTAATGTATTTGTTGCAATTTCTTTGTATTTGGCATTTTTGTACATGTATGGTGGCCTCTTGTGGCATCTTTAACTGGCTTGAGAATTGGATCGTATTTTCTCTAAGGCAACATCTCTAATACACTTGGCCCTCTGAATCTGTGAGTTCCACATTAATAAATGCAACCAACTGCAGGTTGAAAATATTAAGGGGGAAAAAATTCACTTAGCTCCAAAAAGCAAAAATTAAATTTGCCACACACTTAATACTGTGTTGAATCTAGTGGATGACGTGATGTGCAGGCATTGTATTACCTAATACAATGTAATCTAGAGATGCTAGACTAATCTAGAGATGCTTTAAAGTACAAAGTAAAGTAATCTAGAGATGCTTTAAAGTACACAGGAGGCTGTGCTTAGGTTATATGCACATACTTTGCAATTTTATATCGGGGACTTGAGCATCCTCAGATTTTGTTACCCGTTGGGGATTCTAGAACCAGTCCTTTATGATATATGGGAAAGTCCTGGAAACAGTCCTCCATAGATACTGAGGGACGACTATAGTTATTTCCCTGAGCCTGAAGTTTACTTATGGATGTATAAATGAATGTTTTTACTGCTAGTATACTTTGTGAATCATAGTATGTCTAAAAAATAAAACAGTCTATGCACATTTTAATTCCTTTTTTTTTTTTTTTTGCAAGTCTGCATTGAACTATACTTGGAAAAAGGCTTATGTATTGTGATTTATTTTCCTCTTTTCCTTTTGATAAGAGTACTGTCTTAGGGAGTTAATTTTAGTTTAAAACATGTTTTGATCCTACAGGAGAACCTCTCATGACCTTGAAAAAGTGACATAGTGCTCTCTGGATATCCTTTACCATAAATACAGCATTTTAGAAAATGGATAATTCTGCTAATTATTGGTTTAAAAAAAAAGTTTGAACTGGATTAGAATATATTTTACAATATGATTAGTGAGAATTCATAAAACTATCAATTAGAATCTAAGTCAAAAGGAAGATGTTTACAGTATTGTTTGCAAAATTCAGAAGATTTTAGTTGTCGATACTAAAGCCAGCAACCAGTTAACCTAAAAGAGCATAAAAAAAATGTTATGGCTAACATAAAAGAGATATATCTTGTTAGACTTGGTTTCTTTAGCACTTTTGATACTGGTTAGTACATCTCTATTGACATCACTAGATAAACTGCTGTAATTTAGAGAAATATATCATAATTCTTTTACATAATATTTAGAAAAGTGTAATTCAAGTGCATACCAATTTGGAAATAGGGTTTGAATATCACACCTTGAGCTAAATGTAGAAGGAAGGGAGGAGCATACCAATTTACAGTGAATGATAGAGCCCCAGCAGCGAGCGGTCTAATGGCTGTGTGTGGGTCTTTTAATTTTAACAATATTGTATCATTTTATAATGCTGCGTTCTTTTTTTTTGAGACGGAGTCTCTGTTGCCAGGCTGGAGTGCAGTGGCGCCATCTCAGCTCACTGCAACCTCCGCCTCGTGGGTTCAAGCGACTCTCTTGCTTCAGCCTCCCGAGTAACTGGAACCACAGGCAGGCGCCACCATGTCGAGCTAATTTTTGTATTTTTAGTAGAGAGAAGGTTTCACCATGTTGGCCAGGATAGTCTTGATCTGCTGACCTCATGATCCGCCCGCCTCAGCCTCCCAAAGTGCTGGGATTACTGGCATGAGCCACCACGCCCAGCCTGTGATGCTGCTTTCTTAGTGTTAAAATTAGAATCAGGAAAAGTACAGATCCAAAAAATTCTTACGGCAGGGAATGAAAGATAGGAGCAAATATTGAATCAACTGAACAAATTAAATCTAGGTTAAGATAATAATGACTACCACAATTAAAGTGTCACAATGTTTTAAAAAATAATAGAACAAAAGGCCGGGTACAGTGGCTCACACCTATAATCTCATCACTTTTGGGAGGCACTGCAGCCTGGGCGGTAGAGTGAGACTGTGTCTCAGGGAAAAAAATAGAAACATATATAACAAGAAATACTAACTTGGTGGTAACAGACTGGGACTAAATTGCCAGAGTGTCCCAATAAAATCTAGTAAAATGGAACAGGACATAGTGTTGGCAATGTAGATGGTACATTTAAGCACACTGGATTTCCTCTGACTTCCATTTTTTAAGACTATCATTGCATTTCTTTAATTGTAGAGCAGTTTTGAAATGTAGTCTTCGCTGGGCTTGGTGGCTCACGCCTGTCATCCCAGCACTTTGGGAGACCAAGGTGGGCGGATCACCTGAGATCAGGAGTTCAAGACCAGCCTGGCCAACATGGTGAAACCCCGTCTCTACTAAAACTACAAAAATTAGCCAGGTGTGGTGGTACGTGCCTGTAGTCCCAGCTACTCAGGAGGCTGAGGCAGGAGAATTGCTTGAACCTGGAGGCGGAGGTTGCAGTGAGTTGAGATCACGCCCCTGCACTGTAGCCTGAGTGATAGAATGAGAGTCTTGTCTCAAAAAAAAAAAGAAGGAAAAGAAATGTAGTCTTAAGCTTATTTAGTATTATAACAAGCTTTTTGAAGATGCAGAAATTTTTCAATCTGTGATTTCACTACAAAGGCCCTATATGCAAGCATATATGTAAATAGCTTAAAAGCACAGATTTGCCAGTATTTAAAAGCTATTATCAATTGTTAGTATGCAATCTGTCAAGTTTCTAGGTGTTTCCTTTTTTTTTTAAACACTCATTTATTACTTTTAACTGATGCATAATAGGTGTACATATGTATGGGGTTCGGTGTAACATTTTGATACATGTATACAAGCAGGTGTTTTCTATATTATGAAAACATTTGGAGAAAAATGATTAACTTATTGCAGTCCTTTTCTTTCAGCTGCTTTTCTAACCCAAACTGTATGTCTTGATGACACTACAGTAAAGTTTGAAATATGGGATACAGCTGGTCAAGAACGGTACCATAGCCTAGCACCAATGTACTACAGAGGAGCACAAGCAGCCATAGTTGTATATGATATCACAAATGAGGTAAGTATGGATGCATTCCACAGTGAAATTAATTTGAGTACCCACTTTTGGTATTCAGAATTTTGATTAAATATTTTGGAAAATCTTTGATAGTCTATCTTGACCTTTCTGCTGAAGCTTTTGTGAATTAGAAAATCTGGTTTAAAAAAATAAAATTAAAATGTCTCATAATGCAGTAGTCCTAAGAATTTCTTTCCCACAGTCACTTTGGACAGTCTTTTACAAAAAGCCTTGTATCACAAAGATGCTTCCTAACCATTTTTTGAGCCTATGCCCAATAGCTGTTTCTTTGTTTAACAGGAGTCCTTTGCAAGAGCAAAAAATTGGGTTAAAGAACTTCAGAGGCAAGCAAGTCCTAACATTGTAATAGCTTTATCAGGAAACAAGGCCGACCTAGCAAATAAAAGAGCAGTAGATTTCCAGGTATGTTAAATTTAACTTTCATTTGAAAGTCCCTTTTTTTCTGTAAGTTTTATTTTGTGTCAACACTTGAGTTAGTTATAATGTTAAAACCATGCAAGTAATAGAAAATACTGATTTTTAAAACAAATACAAAATACTACATATGATAAAATGTTTCTGATAAACCTAAATTTTCATATAGATTACTAGAATATATAAACTGGTCAAAAGATTTTGTAGACTTAAACAATAAAGGCCAGGTGCAGTGGCTCATGCCTGTGATCCCAGCACTTTGGGAGGCCAAGGCAGGTGGATCACCTGAGGTTCGGAGTTCAAGACCAACCTGACCAACTGGAGAAACCCTGTCTCTACTAAAAATACAAAAGTAAACAGGTGTGGTGGTGCATGCCTGTAATCCCAGCTTCTTGGGAGGCTGAGGCAGGAGAATCGCTTGAACCCGCAAGGCGGAGGTTGTGGTGAGCCGAGATCACACCATTGCACTCCAACCTGGGCAACAAGAGCAAAACTCTGTCTCAAAAAAAAAGAGAGAAACAGTAAAAGTAGTCATTGTTCATAGTGCAGAAAGTGATTGTACCCTGCCCTAATTCCTCCATCCCACACATACTTTATGTCCTAATCCTCTTCTACTCATCTGCAAGTATGTATCAGCACATGTGTGTACCCACATATGTCCATACACAAACACTCATGTGGTTGTTCTTAAAACGGCATTCAAAAATAAAGACTCTGCCAGTCGGTATCCACAGTTGGAAAATAATAAGCTAGAAACTTATAATTAAAAAAAATGTTAAGGCTGAAAAAAATCCAGTTTGTGTCTTACGGTTACTAATTCAGAATGTTTGCTGCTGCAAAATAGAGCAAGTGCAATCACTTAAAAACAAAGCAGGACCTACTTCGACCTTTTACAACTGCCTGTTCTTTTGCTCTTTGGCTTCTCTACTAGAAGGGTGGTTGAGGCTATTATGTATATATCAGTGATGGAATAGTTTTCTGTTTTGATGACAGTATATGGAATACATGTATTCTTCCACCATTAGGTATTAAGCTGGGCATGTTACACTTCTAATTTTATTTAATTCTTAGGAAAATGATGTGAGATGTAGTATCATCCATTACTGTTTCCAGAATTGTTGCCTCCCCAGCACTAGAGTGGCAGAGAAAATACTTAAGTTACAGTCAAAAGTGGCCCTGTCACATAACAGTTCAGAGGAACCTCAGTTATTACTTTGTCCAATGGGAAAGATCATTGGTTACCCCTCACAACAGCTATGAGGATCAAAAGTAATAATATATGTAAAATGTAAAAGCATGACAAAAATGTAGGGCAGTAATGTAATTTTCAAAGGAATGATTCATGATATATTCAAGACTATAATGTTACTGTAGAGGTCACTGAAAATTAAATATGAGCGTGTCATTTAGTAGTTGAAGCCAGTGTTAGATATTTGGTTTCTGTTTGTCTTCATTGTAGATAATAAGTGTAAATAAAAATTGCCATTGAGATCAAAGAGAGTTTTATTTAGAATAAGATAATTCTCCCCCATCTCTGGAACTCAGTATTTGAAAGCAGATTTAATGTAAGAACAGATTAATCAAGGTGGGATAATGCAAGAATTTCAGACAAAAAAGGAAATAGTCCTTTGTAAAATTTTCTTGCACAGTATTTTTACCTCTGTTGTAGCTTATTACATAGTTGTTGATTATAGATGATTATAGGAATCAGGTTGGAGCAGTAATAAGTCTCCTTTTCTCTAACAAGTTTAAAGCAGATACAGCATATTTCCAAGAGATATATCTCATTTTTTGTTCTATAAACAGGAAGCACAGTCCTATGCAGATGACAATAGTTTATTATTCATGGAGACATCAGCTAAAACATCAATGAATGTAAATGAAATATTCATGGCAATAGGTAAGATTAATATCTCTTTTAAAATGATCAGTATAAGCAAAAAAACATGAAGCATATTTGATTTGACTGTCTCTTTTTTAAAAAATTATTGGGGGTGGGTGTGTGTGTATGTTTCTGTGTGTGTGAGAGAGAGAGATTATACCACTTTTCTAAGTCCCTTCCACAAACAATACTTTGTTGGTAATATTGTTAAATTGAAAGGTAATTACCTATTAGGTTGTAATACTGTCAGTTTAGGCAGGCTTCTTCCAGGTGAGTTAAGCCTTAACCTTAACCTGATAGTTCAAATAGATTTTGTAAAGGTTTTGCTGGGAGATTTGGATAAATGTGTTTTTTTATTAGGTTATACATTTTAAAAATCAAATTATTGGTAAGTATAACTCAGAAGAACATGACGCATAAGTATACAGATTGACAAATTATTTTAATGTAAACATTATAAGGAAGATGATTTCAGAGCATAGAGGCATAAGGAGAAAAAAAGGAAAACAAAACAACATCCATACTTTATATTTGATCTTACACAGTGTTCTTGTTGTTGCGTTAAGGTACTTTTTTTTTTTTTTTTTGGAGATGGAGTCTCACTCTGTCACCCAGGCTAGAGTGCAGTGGCGCGATCTTTGTTTACTGAAAGCCCCACCTCCTGGATTCACGCCATTCTCCTGCCTCAGCCCCCGAGTAGCTGGGACTACAGAGGCCCGCCACCATGTCTGGCTGATTTTTTTGTATTTTTAGTAGAGATGGGGTTTCACCGTGTTAGCCAGGATAGTCTCGATCTCCTGACCTTGTGATCCACCCGCCTCGGCCTCCCAGAGTGCTGAGATTACAGGCTTGAGCCCCCGCGCCTATCCCTGAGGTACTTTTAACCGATGGTAATTGCTGTTTCAGTTTTTGATTATAGGTAACAAAGTTGGAGTAGTATTACAAGCCTCCTTTTTTCTATAACAAAAATAAAGGTTGGTTTAGTTTTTTGGTTTTAGATTTTATTTTATTTTTTTTAAGCCTTTCCTCTTTTCAGTGGTTTTAATGTATAGATTCTACCTGAACGGTATGTTTTGGTGGTTCTCAGAGTTTGCCGTCTGTGGTTTTCATGTGCCCTGCACTCTTCTCATCCCACAACACCTTTTATTTTACAGCACTGATTCTTAACTGGGGTGTTCACAGTCCTTACTTACACACTCCAAGTAAGAAATAATACTCTTAAATTGAACTCATATAAATAAACAGTTAATAGCAGAATCAGAGAATAATGAAAACCCAGTAAAAGTTGCAAGTATTTTTATTGTTTTTCACTAGGTGACAGAGTTTAATGGTACTTCATTTGAAATGGGAAAAAACTTGCCTGTTTCTCATGTAAAATGTTTTCCTGAAAAACTCAAGTCTGCAGTTTGCTAGGGAAATACTGGCACAGTTGCGCAGGGTTGTGTGATAATATACTCATTTTACAAATGTGACAGATTACACCCAGAATCACATCTGAAAAGTTAGAGGAAACAATGAGATAATAGGTCTTTCAAATCAGCCTGCACTTTTAAACCTTTCTCACAGTATTTAAACTCTACCAGATGGACTTTAGTTTGTACCTTTTATTCAAACATGCTAATAAAGTCATTTTCAAGTCAGAAAGCAGCGTACATATTTTAGTTTTTTGTTTTTTTCCTGAAATTAGAATGTTTCCCTTCTTAAAAGAAAACCTATGTGTAAATGAAATTGTGGCCTTTCCATTTCCTTCACTAGATTAGTAATTTTTTTTTATATTTTTTTTGTTATGAAGGAATACTTTGATTAGTGACTTAAATCACACAGTGCACTCATAACAACTCTAATCAATTCAGGGACTAAAAAGTTTCTCATTCTGGTTTACTTCCTTCAGCCTCTTAATCTCACTCACATCTGATTTAAACACTTAGGGAAGCATGCTAAATAGGGAGACATGATTGATTGCTCAATCCGGAACCTAAGTTGTTAATTATATACAGTATATAATGCTATTTTGTGTCCTAGGTACCAGCGTTCAGCATCTCTGGGGCTTTGCTTGTAAATACATTTTACTGGAGATATACCATTATAATACCACTTATGCTACCAGCCTAGAGCCAGTCCCAGAGAAGTAGCCCAATGGAAATCTTTCTTTCCGAACTTCAGTGCTCCTGGCTCCCAAATCCATTGTGCAACCCAGCATCTAGGATTCTAAAAATGATTGATGCTGATGTAGAATGGAATGTGTAAAACAAGTAAAGGATAAAAAGTCCACAATGCAACTAGGCAATCAGATCTCGAAGCAGAGTATATTCAATTTCTGAGCAACCTGAGTCAAAGCTATGGTAAAGTTAGAGTCTTACCATAGTAGTCTGTCCACAAGATTGATAGAGATCAGTGTGTGCAGCCACTCTTAAAATCAGTACTCTTAGACATGTTTAATATTCTGCTTCCCCTCAAAAAATGAATTTAGCACATCAAGGATCTTACAGATTAAAACAAACTACAGCAATCTCCAACTTTACAGTGGTTTGACTTACAATTTTATAACTTACTGATGGTGCGAAGTGACATGCATTTAGTATACATTCTCAGCTTACTATGGGGTTACATACAGAAACCCATCATAAATTTAAAATACCATACATGAGGCCAGGTGCGGTGGCTCATGGCTGTAGTCCCAGCACTTTGGGAGGCCAAGGCTGGCAGATCACCTGAGGTCGGGAGTTGGTTAGGAAATGAGCCTGGCCAACATGTCGAAACCCCCGTCTCTACTAAAAATAGAAAAATTACCAGGGCGTGGTGGTATGTGCCTGTAGTCCCAGCTACTTGGGAAGCTGAGGCAGGAGAATTGCTTGAACCCAGGAGGCAGAGGTTGTAGTGAGCTGAGATCATGCCACTGTACTCCAGCCTGGGTGACAGAGTGAGACTCTGCCTCAAAAAAAAAAAAAATCATAAATCAAAAACATACAAATTAGGATGGCTATATCAGGATGTAGCCCCATCGAAGTCAAGGAGCATCTGTATATCCAGCAGGTAAGTTTTTTTAATCAGTGGGAACACTCCAGAGAACAACCACTAGCTGTATAGAGCTTGGCAGAGGTAAAGCCGTAACTGCTGGTTGAGTGTGTTGTCTGAATCTGACAAGCCAGACTCCTCTGACTCAAAGTTAGGAAATAGTTTTTGGAGATGAGGTCTTCAGGATAATTCTATTTGGATTAGGTACAGCTACTGGTCAGTCAGATTAGGATTCATCAGCCCATAAAAGGAGAAAATGAGGTTGGTTGCAGTGGCTCACTCCTGTAATCCCAGTACTTTGAGAGGCCACAGTGGGATGATCTTCAAGGCCAGGAGTTCTAGACCAGCCTGGGCAACAAAGCAAGACCCAGTCTCTACAAAAAAAAAAAAGCCAGGCATGGTGGTGCATACCCTGTAGTCTCAGCTACTTGGGAGGCTGAGGTGGGAGGATCTTTTGAGCCCAGGAGTTCAAGGCTTCAGTGAGCTATGATTGTTGCACCACACTCCAGCCTGGGCTACAGAGGGAGACCTTGTCTCCAAAATGAAAAGAAGTATGGCTACAGGCTACATTCAAACTAAGATCACAACAAAGTGTTGAGTATGTCTGAATGTATGTGGATATGTTTGTGTCTGAGTGTATTTCCACTAGCATGCTAAGGTATGTTTGTGTATTCGTATATTTCCTCCAGTATGCTAAGTTTTGACACATGCAGGCATCTAACTTGGGTCTTATCTGTCCCTTGCCCAGAGCATAGATTATAATTGTTCATTCTCAGAAATTCAACTCTTACCTATTTCCCCTTTATTTCAAGGTAGCTGATGGTTACTCTGAAAGGTGTAAGTTTCTCTTTTAAAAACTAAGAGGTCGAGCATGGTGGCTCATACTTGCAGTCCCAGCACGTGGAAGTCTGAGGCGGAACGATTCCTTGAGCCCAAGAGTTCAAGACCAGCCTAGGCAACAAAGTGAGACCCCATCTCACTTTGGAACTCAGGGCTGCAGTGAGCCATGATCACACCACTGCGCTTCATCCTGGGTGACAGAGTGAGACCCTGTCTCTTAAAAAAAAAGAGTGAGAGAAAACGTATATAGATGTTTTAAGGCCAAAGGCTGTGGAAGCCAGGAAGGAAATAGTAGATATGATCTATCGTAATTCGGGGTGATAATTAGTTGCACAATAGAGGACAAGTTTTGTTGGGGTGATGATTACAGTGGTATTTGTTTCTATCCTGACTTGTTCTAAAAAGCGTTTGTGGCAGCCTGGAGAATGCTGATATGAGCTGAGCTTCTTTATAAACTTACTGATAAGCTTATTGGCTGGCCATCATCTTTATTGACTTAGATTTTTTTTTTAAATAGAAGTAATAATGAGGCCAGGCACCATGGCTTATGCCTATAATCCCAGCACTTTGGTAGGCCGAAGCAGGTGGATCACCTGAGGTCAGAGTTCCAAGATCAGCCTGGGCAACATGGTGAAACCCTGTCTCTACTAAAAATCAAAAATTAGTTGGGCGTGGTGGGGCATGCATATAATCCCAGCTACTCGAGAGGCCAAGGCACGAGAATCGCTTGAACCCAGGAGGTGGAGGTTGCAGTGAGCTGAGATCACGCCATTGCACTCCAGCCTAGGTGAGCCTGGGTGACAGAGCGAGCCTCCATCTCAAAAAAAAAAAAAAGAAGAAGAAGTAATAATGAGTATAAAATAAAATACAACTTTTCTGTAAAATACAACTTTTCTGGTATTACTGAGTGAATCTGTGTAGAGAATTACATAAAGCACTAGTCAGGCTTAAGTTTTCATTGTATCTACAGCCAGTCCCCATCTACCCTTCCCCCAACACAGTTACCCCAGAAATCAGACTCCCTAAGACAGCAACCAATGTTTTGGCATTTAATAGATAGTAAGCATTTGAAAAGAATGAACATGTGGTTTTCTGAATGAATGAAAAGAATGAACATAATACTTTGGGGGTAACCTAACTGGAAAGAAAAATTATAAATAGCAGGTGAAACTGATACTAATATGAGTATTCAACTATTCCATTTATTTGATCATTTTCTTTCAGCTAAAAAATTGCCAAAGAATGAACCACAAAATCCAGGAGCAAATTCTGCCAGAGGAAGAGGAGTAGACCTCACCGAACCCACACAACCAACCAGGAGTCAGTGTTGTAGTAACTAAACCTCTAGTTTGAACTAGCTGGAATAGTCTTCTGCTTCCTAAATGTTAATAACAATGGAATTGGAGCATTTAACCAGCCCAGTATGACTTCCAAAAGAAGAGACTTATGATAGAGTCAAGTTTCTAATACAGAATTATTTTAAGTGTTTTGAACTTAATTTTTAATAACATGCATGGGTCCTTCTCACTAATGTTTCAACAATAGGGAAAAAATGAGAACTATGTGGACACTTGTTTCATTGGAAGGTTAGGAGGAATAATTTCTCATCACTAGGAATATAAACAAATGACTGATCTGGACCCCACAGTTAACTTGCCTTTCTCCCCATGACAGCAGACTGTAAAAAATTAGAATTTACTAATTTGGGCTTTTCAAAAACATTCTTTTTGTACGAAGGAGATTCTAAAGTTTTATGATACTTAGCCATAGTATTCAGGCAAATGTTCATTTCTCCTGGTATCTGTATTTAAAATGTACATTCCACATTTTAATAAATTAGCCACAAGAAAATAATCCCACATATACAAGGTCGGGGGGGTGGGGAAGAGTATTAATGGTATCTTAATTATAGCCAGTCCCGTTTTTTTTTAAAATGGGGTAAAAATCAAATGCAATCCCATCTTGTTTTAAGAATTTGAGAACTAATAAATGCACCTTAATGGATAGTGTTCCTTTCAAACATGTGAGTTCTTTAACAAAAATGAAATAAACCAGGTGTCTGTGATTTCCGATTAATCACTGCTGGCCATTACATAGGTTTTGTTGTTTGGGGCAGGGAGGGGGCTTTTGTTCCCTTTTGACATAATATAGTCAATGCACTAACAATTATGTATATTCAAACTTGATTATTTTAAATTCGATCTTCAGCTGTACTGTAAATAGGGTACTGCATTGTAGTCTCCATATCTGTATTACTTTTCTGTAATATTTAAGAATTGCTTAAAAGTATACAAAATGTACAGTTACTAAAACAGCTAATTATTTCTCTCTCCCCCTTTGACAAGAAGGGGCTTCAGTTGTTCCTCCATGGCTAGAACCATAATAAACAATGTACCCGTAATTTGTAACATAAACTATTGCGATATGTTAGTAACAATCTTGCAGCCTTCTTTTCCAAAGTTCATTTTATTTTGATCAGTTCAGTATATTGCACTAATTATTTTAGATATTTTCATTATATGAAAGCTACCATGTGTCAGAGATGATTTAGTCTATTTAAGTGTTGGACTGCTAGGAGAACTTGTACATTTACAATAATGCAGAATTAGGAAAACGGTTCACCAGTGTTTAGTTTTATATTGAGGTGCTCAGGTTGGAATAAAGTGGTATAAAAAGCAAGTATTGGCTTTTCTTTTTTTTTTTCTTTTTTTTTTTGGCATAAAACAGTGAACATACATAAATGATATTATATGACCTAATATCCGCTTTTATATTTTCTTTACTGTGTTCATAAAATTGTTTGCATGTTATTGATGAATTGTCCTAGTATCTGGATCATTGAAGAATTGCTTTATGGTATTATATTTTGGTGCTCTGGATAACTGAAACTTTATTTTTTATGTCAGAAGCTGACATTCACTTCCATCGAGAAATATTACCATAACTGTAATGTTGTCTCTGGAGCCAGCCAGTAAAGCAGCATTTACAAGTTCACGGCTAACATACTCAGCTGCACCTTCATAGAAACTCTTAGTGCCTGATTCTTTTTCATTTGTTGCCGCACCATTGACACTGGTTGGTCTGTCAGTTATTTTTTCACTGCAAGGTTTATGATGAGTCGTTTCTGCTGGAAATGTTTCTACATTCTCAGGGTTATAAATGCAGTATTTAGAATAGTTTGAATCGGACAAATTTTCTTTGGAATTTGTAGTTGACACACATCCTTCAGATACAGATTTATACTGAAACAATACGTGGATATTACTTTGTGATTTAGTAAGGTTTGGTTCACTGGTTGAGAAAAGCAGAGGCCCTTTGGAAGGTGAAGATTTTTTAGGTATGATAGAACAGTATGTTTCTTTATACATGTGAAATGTTGTCATTGCCAGGGCAGTGACTTCCTCTTTATCCAAAACTTCCCAAAGTCCATTAGTAGCTAAAATAAGGAATTGACATAGGTCATCTATAGGGACAGAAATAGTTTGAGGTGCTGGGATAATGGACTTTTTCAGCTTGAGATTTCCATGAAATCCAAGTCCTCGTGTAGTTTTTACTTGCCCTTCTACAAGCCCGTATGGTTCATTTGAACTAATGACTGCTCCATTCTGAAGTATTCTTCTTCTTTCATTTGTGTTTCGTGTAGTATGTTCTTTGGTTAGGCAAAAACCTTTGCCATTTCTGCACAAGACTGCTTGCACATTACCTAAAAGATTATTTTTTAAAAGAAGAAATTTTTATCCTAGAGATAACCAATTGTATTCAAAATCTGCTAACTTTAGTAAATTCTGTGTTTCAATGCTAAACAGAAAGCAGGCTATGTAAAAGTACTGTTTAAATATGTGTAATATATCACTACTGAATGATTTATAGTAAATACAGATTCAAACATCATTTTATACCTCATCGTTAAGCAACTTTTAGTGTTTAAAACTACTACATTTAGTGTTAACATTACAGATAATGCAAAGTAACTTCTAAATTTTTAAATGAAATGACTTAATGTTACTTATATTGGAGAGTCATGAGTTGAACTTTTTTATAGCCAACATATATTCTATCTAGCAGATTTTAAATGTTTTAAGATAAATGCTTCTTCAATTTAAAACACAAACTTTGATTTTTTTTAAAAAACAGAATGACAGTTGTGTAACCAGTACAAGTTAAAACTTGAATGTGCTAAGGTCATGGGTGATGAAAACATTAGAATGTCACTATTAATGTTAGGTTGCTATAATGTGTAGTTTTTAAAACTTAAGTCAATCATTCCTGTGAAGAAATACATTATTAATGTAGTACATGAATAATAGGCAGCCAACATTAAACCCTTTGGTTGGAAACTGAAATCTTAAAAGTTGGTTGTAGTTTGTTCATGGTTCAGATGAATCCATGATAGTGTGCTTCATTGAAATCTTACAGTTTAAACAGGATCTGAACAGACTGGCGGGAGGTTATATATTACTGTAATTTTGTGGAGTATTTTTTAAGAACAACTGAATTTTTTTAGTTAGGAAAATTGATTTTCCCCAAGTTTTAGGAATATAATTTTATATTTTAAAATTACATATAATTACATATTGTTTTCTTGGTATGAAATCATTTGTGATTTATAGAAAGTTATTAAACTGTTCTGAGATGGGGTTAATAATATTTGATTATTACAACATCTTTGAGATTTAAAATTCCTGGAATAGAATGCCAAATTTACATAGAATATTCTGGTTTTAAATATGATCCTGTACCTGGGATCATTTAGTTGCTTGCAGGAGGAGTTCAATTCTAGGCCCACGGTTTTATAGCTAAAAGAATTCAGACTTAGAAGGTTGAGGTCCAAGGCCAGGTGTGGTGGCTTACACCTGTAAACACCAGTCTTTGAGAGGCTGAGGCAGGCAAATCACTTGAAGCCAGAAGTTTGAGACCAGCTGGGGCAACATGGCAAAGCCCCATCTCTACTAAAAATACAAAAAAATTAGCCGGGCATGGTGGCGCATGCACGCCTGTAATCCCAGTTACTTGGGAGGCTGAGGCACAAGAACCGCCTCTACACAGGAGGTGGAGGTTGCAGTAAGCTGAAGTCACGCCACTGCACTCCAGCCTAGGTTACAGAGCAAGACTCTGTCTCAAAAAAAAAAAAAAAAAAGAAAGGTTGAGGTCCATGCAACTAGTATAGTACTATAGTTGGAAAGCCTAAATTGGTGGCCAGTGTGGTGGCTCATGCCTGTAATTCCAGCACTCTGGGAGGCTGAGGCAGGAGGATCACTTGACCAGCCTGGCCAACATGGCGAAACTCTGTCTCTACTAAATACAAAAATTAGCCGGGCATGATGGTGCACGCCTGTAATTCCAGCTACTCAGGAGGCTGAGGCACAAGAATTGCTTGAACCTGGGAGGCGGAGCTTGCAGTGAGTCAAGACTGCACCACTGCACTTCAGTCTGTGCGACAGAGTGAGACTCAAAGCCTAAATTGGTAAAAGCATTAGTGTCAGAGACGGAAACTATTGTCTCATTTATATAATAGGAATTGTTAATAGCTGAGCTACTGGATTGGGACTAAAAGATGATGTTTGTGAAAAATATTTTGTAAACTCTACATAAATAGTAGTTCTTAAAGGCCACATGGCCCCTCATTTCTTTATAGTGTGGTTATTAATATTGTGTATTAACTTGTCTTACTGTTGATTATTCGACTTAGATTTTGCAGAACATAAGTCAGTAAAATAATGACTTTTGCTGGATTATAAATTATTACTGGATCAGCAAGGCAACATGAAGTGGCACTTAATGTGCTAACTGAGTAAATGGAGCCCATTTTATTACTTGTGAACATCCTTTGGGTTCAGCACAATAAAATATTCTAAGAGAAAGGGCATTAAATCCTGGTTGCAGTTCTTGCTCTACCTGTTAAAAAGGGAGATAATGCCTTTTATTTATTTATTTATTTTCCTTTTGGAGACAGGGTTTCACTCTGTCACCCAGGCTGGAGTGCAGTGGTATGATCACGGCTTTATTGCAATGTTGACCTCCCTGGGCTCAGGTGTTCCTCCCACCTCAGCCTGCCGAGAGCTGGGACTAAAGGCATGTTCCACCACACCCGGCTAATTTCTGCACTTTTTTGGTAGAAACAGGCTTTCGCTGTGTTGCCCAGGCTGGTCTCAAACTCCTGGGCTCAAGCGATCCTCCTGCTTTGGTCTCCCAAAATGCTGGGATTATAGGCGCTACTCACTGCACCCGGCATCGCATTCTTCACCTGTATGAATGGTGCATGAAGGAAAGAAAAAGTGAAGGAGAAGTAGCCAGCGTTTCTTAACTGTGAAGTAGAGGGTAAATAAGATTCATCGGGAAGACTACTAATGGAACGAACTAAAAAATTAGATGTGCAGAGTCAACAGTTTCATTTTGTAACAGTGAGCGGCATATGCTGTCAGCTACAAACAGGGTGTTTGAAGTCAAGTGCTATATTAAACTGAAAGCTTGAACATGATAATGAACAAAAGGTTTCCCTGAAGATGGGAAATTAGAGGAAGATTATTAAATATCACTGTTACGTCCATGTAGTCTGGAGACGTGGAGAGGAAGCAGCCTTTGATAGCTTAAGAGAGGACAATTTGGCTTTTTAAAAAGTTTCTTGGTAACATCTGTTTGGAGGAAATGCGAACAGCTAACCAAGCAATGAACTGTGTTGAAAACCACCACACAATTTTAATCTAAGCATAAATGAATTCAAGTCCTAGACAAAGGTAACAACTTTCAGTATTTGGAGAGATTGCGCTCTTCAGAAAATGTTACCAGAATAAAAATGGAACAGGATTACTGGAAGAGCAACGTGTTTAGGAACAATAATCTTGGGGATTAAAAAGAGCCGCTTTGAGATGATGCTCAAGCCTTTTTAAAGTGGCATAGTCAGGTAAAGTGTTTCTTATGCAGAGGGTAATGATGTGGCTGCCTCCTGCAATTACTGGGTTATCACCAATTTTTGTGAGAAGGAAAAGTCAGTACACTTAGAGTGAACTCTGGAATCCCAACCAGGGAATTCTGGAGCTGAGTAGGCAATATCAAGATTTTTCTCAGATAAAGCCAGAAAGGTGACTTAGTGTTGATTAGAACAGGAAAGTTTTAAGAAAGAGTGAGAGAAGAGGAAAAGGAACTTTAAACACACCTAGGATGTACAACGTTGCCCATGGGTAATAAGGACAGTTTGGCGTAGAAAAACAGTATGGGGAGTGGAAGGATTTAGGAGCCTGACACAGACTTTAACCCCAAACTTTTGTCTGTGTGGCCTTCATTAGATCACTTTATTTCACTAAGTAACAGTTTTTCACCTGCAGTGTTACTTGTCAAAGTTACTGTGAGACTCAATAAGCTAATTTAAGAGGTAGACACTTAAAGGTTATTTAGTGTTCTAAGAAGAGAAAAGCAGGTAGAGAGGCTATTCAAAAGAAATTGAGGGGAAACGACAAATGTTTCATTTCAGACCCATTTATAAAAGAATTATAAGAAAATACAAAGTAGAATTACAGGCTTAAGATAGGCAGTGGTAACTTGGAACTTGGGAAAAATTGAAATAGTTACTGGGGAAAGGAAAAATTACAATTATAAAGAAGCATAAGTAAATTAGAATTGCATGTAAATAAGATTAGGGGAAACAGTCTATATCCAGTTTTTCTTCAGTGCTCTAGTTTCAGCAAAAGAGGCTGAATTTGTTTAATTTTATGCATGGACAGCAGCTTTGTGACTTCCTAAGAATGGTTATCTTAAGAGCCTCACTCATGTTGAACTAGCTTTCATTGGATGTTCAAAATATCCTTTTGTTTTACAGACGTGTATGATCATGAAATTCATGTCCATTGTTCATTGCTCACCATTGTACCCCTCAAGCCTAACTATATTATGCACGAGTCTCAACTACTTATGAAATATTTGTTGAATGTGTTCTCAGAATCAGGTTTGTAAACATGTGAGAGTTCCTCAGCACCACCATCAAAAAAAGGGAGAAGGGGAAGGGAAGGTATATAAAATGTCAGTGTTAAGAATTTGGCTTTTTTCCTGCACAAAATTGAAGGAGATTCTGGAGTTGAATTAGACTTTAGGGGAAAATGGTAGGGGTGGAGATAATTTTAAAAGCAACTTACTAAACTAATCCGAATGAACACATTTTCACACCCATGGAAACGCATCCAGAGAAGAAAGGCAACTAAGGTCTGCAAATACAGCATTAGCGATGAATGAAGACAGAAAAGTCCACATAAAAATGAAGACACCCTAAAAACAGGAGAGAGCTAGTACTGTTCATTTGATGTAACCAGACTTCAGGCCTGAAAGACGAGTCCTGGCTCACTTACTTTATATAACCTTGTATAATGCTTTGATGAGCTTTAGTCTTCTCATGTATTAAAAATGTGATTATCCTTTCCTCACAGATTTTGAAGATCAGATGAAGGAGTGATGTGGCAGTCTTGAGAAGGGAAGGAGGATTCAGGTGACCACCAATTTAAAAATTGTGATAGCCGGGTGTGGTGGCGTAGGCTGTAGGCCCAGCTACTTGGGAGGCTGAGGCAGGAGGACCGCTTGAGGCTAGGGGTTCCAGGCCGCAGTATCCTCTGATTGAGCCTAAGAATAACCACTGCACTCCTGGCTACATAGCAAAACCTCATCTCAAAAAAAAAAAAAAAAAACGTGAATAATAGAGAAATAGTGGGTAAAGTTGTACCTGGTCTCTGAATTTACTGTGAGCTTTTGAGACAGAAAGCTAGGACACTGGAAATAAAAGTTTACAGGGCCTCATTAAAAGGAATTATTAACAAATGTACAATCTAGACATAAAGATATTGGAATAACAGATACACGAAAGCACTCAAATATTAAAAAGGAGCAGTAATGAGGCAGTCTGGGTCTCAGATTGACCCTTCCACTGAGAACAAGTAAATATCCTGGATAATATAGCAGAAAGTACAAAATACTCAAGAAGCATAATGACTAAATTCAGGTATACCAAGAGCAGAAACTAGCTTTTACCTAAGACCATGTGTTGAGCCGAATAAATCCACATTAAATTTTCACAAGGTGGCCAGGTGCAGTGGCTCATAACTATAATCCCAGCACTTTGGGAGGCTAAAGCAGGTGGATCACTTAAGGTCAGGAGTGTGAGACCAGCCTGGCCAACATGTTGAAACCCCGTCTTTACATAAAACAAAATTAGCTGGGTGTGGTGGCATGTGCCTGTAATCTTAGCTACTCGGGAGGCTGAGGCAGGAGAATCGCTTGAACCCTGAATCCGGGAGGTGGAGGTTGCAGTGAGCCAAGATCGAGCCACTCCACTCCAGCCTGGATAACAGAGCAAGACTGTTTTGTTTGTTTGTTTGTTTTGAGACGGAGTCTCACTCTGTCGCCCAAGCTGGAGTGCAGTGGCACGATCTCAGCTCACTGCAACCTCTACCTCCTGGGTTCGAGCAATTCTTTGCCTCAGCCTCCCAAGTAGCTGGGATTACAGGCGCCCACCACCACACCTGGCTAATTGTTGTATTTTTTAGTAGAGACGGGGTTTCACCATGTTGGCCAGGCTGGTCTTGAGCTCCTGACCTTGTGATCCACCCGCCTCGGCCTCCCAAAGTGCTGGGATTACAGGAGTGAGCCACTGCACCCGACCCAACTCTGTATTAAAAAAAAAAAAATCACAGGCTTATGAAACAGGAGACAAAACCTAGGGCTTCTCCGAGATGGGGAAGACTAAATGGCTCACCACAACAAAGCTAGGACCCCAGAGGACGATGGCCTCACTGAAACAGTGAACCAAAAATAAACCTAGGCCTGTTGCACCACACAGACTACAGAAAAAGTGACTATTTCAAATTATGTCAAAGAGAGAAAGAGGGAAGAAAGGAAGCTACAGAGAACTTGGAACTGGCTTGACATTGTAGCTCACATCTGTAATCCTGTGAGGAAAGGATAATCACATGTTTAATACATGAGAAGATTAAAGCTCATCAAAGCATCAAAGCACTTTGGGAGGCCAAGATGGGAGGATCACTTGAGTCCAAGAGTTCGAGACCAGCCTGGGCAACATAACAACACCCCATCTCTACAAAACAAAGAATGTGAAACCACCAACCTTCACGTATTTGTAGTCTGAAAGCCTCAAATGGATCACTTAGTACATATTGATAGTGTCAACAGGCAGACACCAGGCAGGAGCAAATGCAGTACTCTGGATGACACATCTCTCAAATAATTCTCCAAAACATAAATTATATGGAAGTTCTTATCTTTCTAGTCAAGATACAATAACAGTGACTGGATTTACACTTTCATCTGTTTTGAAGAGACAGAGCCAAGAGTCCAGGGAAACCAGTGCAGCTAGAGCTTGCCGAGGACAGAATACCAGAGAGAAAAGAGAGGCACAGAGAATTCCAGATATCTTTCGAGGGTCTTTCTCTAGTAGGTCTTTCTCAAGTGTTTAGATGGGTACTGGTGAATACATGTGTGGGTGGAAACTGGGAAAAGAAACATTTTTGAGAAGGATTAGAGGGAGCATTGCTGAGGACTCATAGGGCTGGTAGAATAAATCCTGTTCCAACCAGCCAGACTGAAAAGATACTAATTCAGGAATCATTAGGTAGCATGCTTAGGAAGGTTTTTCCTCAGGAGCAGAGAATAATTAGACCCAAATTAACCACTGCCCTGGACTTGCCTGATAAATTACAAAAACAGGATCTAAAAGGATCAAACTATTTCCAAGTAATTTCATCCCAAAACAAAGCTCAAGACCACATATCCAAAAACACACATTTACTCCTAACACCCACAACCTGTCAATGTGTTCTTATTGGGGAAAAAAAAAATAGTTTTTGCAGTTGTAGTTAAGGATCTCAAAATGACACCATTCTGGATTATCCAGGTGGGCCCGAATTCCAATGAGAAACGTCTTTATAAGAGATACACAGAGGCCGGGCGCGGTGGCTCAAGCCTGTAATCCCAGCACTTTGGGAGGCCGAGACGGGCGGATCACGAGGTCAGGAGATCGAGACCATCCTGGCTAACACGGTGAAACCCCATCTCTACCAAAATACAAAACTAGCCGGGCGAGGTGGCGGGCGCCTGTAGTCCCAGCTACTCAGGAGGCTGAGGCAGGAGAATGGCGTAAACCCAGGAGGCGGAGCTTGCAGTGAGCTGAGATCTGGCCACTGCACTCCAGTCCGGGCGACAGAGCGAGACTCCGCCTCAAAAAAAAAAAAAAAAAAAAAAAAAGAGATACACAGAGTAGAGACACACGGGCAGAACAGTAAAATGCCATGTGAAAATCAAGGCAGGGACTGGAATTACGCAGCTGTGGGTGAGGGAATGCCTGGAGCTACCATAAGCTGGAAGACCCAAGGAAGGATTCTACCTTAGAAAAGGCATGGCCCTGTGAACACCTTGACTTCAGGCATCTGGCAAGTAGTAGTTTTTCATACCACAATGGAATAGAACTAGTAATCAATAGCGAGAGGAACATTGGAAATTGCACAAACACATGGAAATTAAACAACACGCTCCTCAACAATCATAGGGTCAATGAAGAAATTAAAAGGAAATCAAAACTTCTTGAAACAAATGAAAATCAAAATAGAGCATACCAAAACCTATGGGATGCAGCAAAAGTGATACTAATAGGGAAATTTATAGTAATAAACTCCAAATAAGCAACATAACAATGCACCACAAGAAACTAGAAAGCCAGGACAAACCAAACTCAAAATTAATAGAAGGAAAAAAAATAAAGATCAGAGCAGAATTAACCAAGATAGACACTAAAAAATACACATAGGATCAATCAAACAAAAGGTCGTTTTTATGAAAAGATTTGAAAAGTCAATAAACCATTAGCTAGCCTAAACAAGAAAAAAGAGAAAATCCCCAAAAAACAGAAATGAAAAAGGAGACATTACAACAGATGCCACTGAAAAACAAAAGATCACTAGGGACTGTTACGAACAACTATACCCTAACAAATTAGAAAACCTAGAGGAAATGGATAAACATAAACACCTGGACGCATACAACCCTACCAAGATTGAACCAGGAGGAAATAGAAAACCTGAACAGACCAATAACAAGTAGCAGGATTGAGTCAGTAATAAAAAGTCCCCCAAATGAAAAGCCCAGGACCAGATGGCTTCACTGCTGAATTCTACCAAACTCAAAAAAGAATGAACACCAATTCTTCTCAAACTATTTCAGAAAATTGAAGAGGAAGGAAATCTTTCTAACTCATTCCACGAGCCCAGCATTACCTGAATACCAAAATCAGAAAAGACACAACAACAAAGAAGAAAACTATAGGCCAATATCCCTGATGAATGTAGATGTGAAAATCCTCAACAAAATACTACCAAGCTGAATCAAACAACATGTATTTTTTTAAAAGCACCATGATCAAGTGGGATTTATTCCAGGGATGCAAGGATGGTTCACACAGAAATCAATAAATGTGAAGCTTCATGCAGAGGCAGTATCATAGCCAGTGAGGTTCAGCCACGGTGTGATTACTGCTAATTGAAAACTTTTCCCCATAGCCCACCGTGATGACTTGTAATACAGTCAGCATTAAAAATAAGATAAATATGACACATTACCAACAGAATGAAGGAGAAATACCATATGATTATCTCAATAGATGGCCAAAAATTTTTTGGATAAAATTTAACATCTCTTCATGATAAAACTTTTCAACAAATTAGGCATAGAAGAAACATATCTCAACATATGAAAGGCCCTGCTATGGTATGTATTTTTGTTCCCTCCAAACATCATGTTGAAATTTTATCAACAGCGTTGGAGATGGGTTCTGATACATGTTTGAGTCATGGGGAGCAGATCCCACTACTGAATATGATAAATAGCCCACCGTGATGACTTGTAATACAGTCAGCATTAAAAATAAAATAAATATGACACATTACCAACAGAATGAAGGAGAAATACCGTATGATTATCTCAATAAATGCCCCCCAAATTTTTAAAATAAAATTCAGCATCTCTTCATGATAAAAATTCTCAACAAATTAGGCATAGAAGAAACATATCTCAACATAATAAAGGCCCTGCTATGGTATGTATTTTTGTTCCCCCCAAACATCATCTTGAAATTTTATCAACAATGTTGGAGATGGGGTCTAACAGATATTTGAGTCATGGGGAGCAGATCCCACTACTGAGTATGTAGCCAATGATATCAAGGAGACACCTGTACCCCCACATTTTATGCAGCACTATTCACAATAGTAAAGATGCAGGGTCAACAATGTCCATCAGTAGATGAATGAATAAAGAAAATGTAGTATATGTACACAATGGAATACTATTAAGCCATGAAAAAGAAGGAAATTCTGTCATTTGTAGCAACATGGATGGAACTGAGGACATAATGTTAAGTGAAATAAGCCAGACTCAGAAAGACAAACATTACTTGTTCTCTTTCATATGTGGATGCTAAAAATTGTTGATCTCAATGAAGTAAAGCAGAATGATGGTTACCAAAGATTGGGAAATGTTGGGGACAGGGCAGGAGGAGATAAAGTAAAGTTGGTTAATAAGTACAAACAGGCTGGATGCAGTGACTCACCCCTGTAATCCCAGCACTTTTGGGAGGCTGTGGTGGGTGGTTCACAAGGTCAGGAGTTCGAGACCAGCCTGACCAACATGTTGAAACCCTGTCTCTACTAAAAATACAAAATTTAGGCTGCGCACGGTGGCTCACGTCTATAATCCTAGCACTTTGGGAGGCAGTGGAGGGTGGTTCACCTGAGGTCAGGAGTTCGGGACCAGCTTGGCCAACAAGGTGAAACCCTGTCTTTTCTAAAAATACAAAAATTAGCCAGGTGTGGTGGCATGCACCTGTAATCCCAGCTACTCAGAAGGCTGAGGCAGGAGAATGGCTTGAACCCCGGAAGCGGAGGTTGCAGTGAGCCAAGATGGTGCCACTGCACTCCAGCCTAGGCAACAGAGTGAGACTCCATCTCAAAAAATAAAAAAGGTACAGACATTCAGTCAGAGACAAGGAATAAGTTCTAGTGTTTGATAGCACATTAGGGTGACTATAGTAAACAATAATTCACTGTATATCTTAAAATAGCTAGAAGAGTTGAAGTGTTCCCAACACAAAGAAATAGTACACATTTCAGGTGATGAATATTTTAAATACCCTGATTTGGTCATTACATATTATATGCATATATCAAAATACCACATGTACCCCATAAATATTTATAATTATTATGTATCAATAAAATAGATAAACATTTTAAAAGAATGTGAGTCTGGCAGTACCTTTTCCACATGTACAAATTCAACATTTATTCGGTGGCTTCATCATTGAACTCATATTTCATATATAAGTTAAGAATTTTTTTTAATTCTAGAGTTATGATGACATTGATATTTTATGAATTTTATAAAAAGGAAACCTAATTCCCTTGCTATAATTAATCCTGTTCTATAAAATACAAAATAATTCTTGAAAATTTTGTGTAAAAATTTTTTTTTATGGCTGGAAGTCATTTAAAGTTCTTTCTTACAGGAGTACTTTTGTAGCTAAATCATGACCTCAGGTTCTCTCTTTTACAATTTGAATTGTTTCACCCATGTGTCTTTCTATTAAAATACAACATGCCTAGATGCAAACAGTTTAACCCCATTGTATAGGCCTGGAAATTAAATCCCATTGTTGGACCTGGAGATTAGAACCAACCAATCAGCAGTGTATCTAGATTTTTTTTTTTTTTTTTTGAGATGGAGTCCTGAGTCCTGCTCTGTTAACAGGCTGGAGAGCAGTGGTGCCATCTCGGCTCACTGCAAGCTCCGTCTCCTAGATTCAAACCATTTTCCTGCCACAGCCTCCCGATGTAGCTAGGATTACAGGCATGCACCACCACGCCCAGCTAATTTTTGTATTTTTAGTAGAGACAGGGTTTCACCATGTTGGCCAGTATGGTCTTGATCTCCTGACCTCATGATCCGCCCGCCTTGGCCTCCCAAAGCACTGGTTACGGGAGTCAGCCACTGCGCCTGGCCATTTAATTTTTTTTTCTGGAAACGGAGTCTCACTTCATTGCCCAGTCTGGAGTTTAGTGGTGTGATCTCAGCTCACTGCAACCTCTGCCTCCCAGGCTCAAGCAATTCTCTTGCCTTAGCCTCCCGAGTAGCTGGGATTACAGGTGCCTGCTACGCTCAGCTAATTTTTTTTTTTATTTTTATTTTTTTATTTTTTTTATTTTTAGTAGAGAGAGGGTTTCACCATGTTGGCCAGGCTGGTCTCAAACTCCTGACCTGAGGTGATCTACCCACCTCGGCCTCCCAAAGTGCTGGAATTTACAGGCGTGAGCCACCACCCCTGGCCGTGTCTAGACATTTAATAACAGTATCCACTTATTGAATATGTCATAATTTGTCATATTAATTTTACAAAGACTCTTATAATTAATGATAACTTCTATAGGGGTCCCAATTCCAAGAATATGGGTCAGTTCACAGATTGGTCTTAAATCTGTAATGATTATGTCTATGAACTATTTGGAACCTCAGCATAGAGCCTGAAAGATGACAAAGACTCTGAGGCAGTGGACATGCACTTAGCTTTCTTGTTGTTTAGTCTGGAGTCTTTGACATTTCAGGCTCAGAACCAGGCTGGATCAGAAACAGGCTGACTTTCTGGGGCCTTGACATTCGTTGTAGTATTCTTTGTGATTATCTGGCCTTGCAACACTGTCTCTGCCACAAAGTCCCACTCGCTGAGGCCCAGCCTCCTCAGGCTTTGGAAACAATCCCCTTAAGAGGTAACATGATATGGCAGGACTGATTTCCAACTCCAATTCCTGTTACTTCTGAGACCTTGAACAAATTATCTCACATTTTTTAGCTTTAATTTCTCATCTGAAACTTTGGGTTAACAATACTTAGATATCACTAGATGTCAAAGTTATTGTAAGACTAGAAGAGGAAATTACTCTGTATTCAATATTCAGTAAGTGGACACTATCATTAATAATAATTCTATCTATGAAAAGGGTAGTAGAACTGTAGTTAAGTATCTCATAGAACTCAGTGTGGAACCTCTGAGCTTTCCATTTTGGCAAATTCCTAAACTTCCTGAAATAACTTTTAAACAACACAGGTAACTTCTTTAAGAAGAGAATACATGCTCATAAAACTGAGGCATGAACTATTATTCTCTCTGAGATGAAAGAGATGCTACTTGGCCAGTGAGCATGAGAATGACCTATAGCAAATACACTTATCAGAGTAACTGACCAACTTAAACAACTACACTAACAATGAGCAAACAACTCTCCATTTTTCTGAAAAGAGAAGTGTACAAAATGTTTTTAATTTTGTTCAGATTTAAGCATATGTAGTATCTTTGCTTTTCATCTTTATAAGCAACTCTATTGCTACCCCTTTGGGAAAATGTAACATATTTGTCACATTATATCTGTGCCTGTTTGAAAAATAATTACAATATTTTTGTGCCTGCAATCTGCACTTAAATTGTGGTTATTTATTGCTTCTTATATTGATCAGTGCAATTTCTAGGCACTAATAAGTCGCTAAATAATAAATCATAAAAAATTCTGGAAGCATGAGGGGTTTTGCTGCAAGGAACCAAAAACATAAAGATGTTATTTGGTGCTATTCAATGTACATACCAGTGTTTGCAACATGTAATATTCCAGGAATTATTTGTGGCATCTCCTGGGAAGTGGAGCTCTCTGCCAATCCATCATGGTTGTTTTTTCTTTTCCAATTCTTATGAGCATAAAGACTTTTAGGTTTGCCTTCCAATATACAAGTAACTGCAGAGCAGCCACTCCATTGAACCCTGGACACTTCTTTTCTTCCAAGACGTAAAAGCCTATCCATTCTCCAAAATGCTTTTGCAAAGGCTTTGTGTATGTCCTCATATTCACGCCTCACTGCTTCTGTTTTGTTTATGGCAGAAAAGAGATCTTCTATTGCTGTGTATTCTTCTCTAAACACAGTGTAAAAGGAATTGATTATTTGTTGCTCATCAGTTGTCATTTGGTAAGAAGGATCAAATTTGGAAAGCTGATGGAGAAGTAAAACTGGGAGTTCCATGGATGTCAACTCTGCCGCTGAGGCACCATGATGTCCATCGAACAAACCGAAAAAACACACATTAGGTTTATTACCAAAATTACTCACTACAGTGAATTTATCATTCATGTCAGCTTTCCATGTAGAATTCCTGTCTTCACAAATACCCACTCCTTTAATTAATAGATGACATATTTTTTGAGAATATATGACACTCCTGTCAATGTTATCAAAAATCTTATAGTATGCTGGTATTTGTTTTTTCCAAAGCAGCTCAAAAGCATTATTAATGCTCTGTAGGGTTTTTTCAGTGAACATAAAAGATGACAATAGTTTAGAAATCATGAACTGTCTCTGAACAGCAATCACTGAGGGCTGTGGTTTCTTTCCACCCATCCATTGGAAACCCAGCGTGGCCAGAGCTACATGTTGCTTCTTATGGAGAAAAATACCAGTTAGGTCAATTTCGTGCTTGCATATGGAACAGGGTAATGTGGTCGCTTGCTCATAGACCTGCTCCTCTTCATGGCGTTTGGTGTGTCTCACTGGTCTTGACTTTTTCTTTCTAAAACGTTTTCTTTTGGGTAAAAGTGGAATATCCACATATGAATCAAATGTTGATGTTTTCATATTCCATTCTCTTGATTTCCAAAACACTCTGCAAACAGGACGAAAGATATTTACATGCCAGGATGATGCAGTGAAAATCTCTTCAAGCAGGCTCTTATCATTGCAATTTGATTTGGCTCCTCACAATCTTATACAAGCCTAGGGTTAAATATTCTGAGTCATATTCCTCAAAAAACATGTAAGTACTCAATTAATTGGTGATTGACCTGTGTCTGCCTGAAATAAATTAGGCAAAAATTCCAAAAAGTCAGCCAGACATCTAAGCAAATGCTCAGAGAAATCAGCACAATATTTTACCTTAGGTATGTGAAAGTATATATTTGAGACCTGCGATTCTGATTTCTAATATGGACTGTCATGTATTGCATAATGATGTTTCAGGCAATGATGGACCATGTGCAATGGTGGTACCAAAAGATTATAATGGAGTCAAAAAATTCCTATTGCCTAGTGACATTATTGTTGTCTCAATGACATAAAGTGCAACATGTCACTTATGTTTTTGTGTTGATGCTGGTGTCAACAAACCTAATATGCTGCCAGTCAAATAAAAGTGTAGCAAATACAAGGCCAGGCATGGTGGCTTACGCCTGTAATTCCAGCACTTTAGGAGGCCGAAGTGGGCGGATCACTTGCAGTCAGGAGTTCAACACCAGCCTGGCCAACATGGTGAAACCCCGTCTCTACTAAAAATACAAAAATTAGGCTGGCCCGGTGGCTCACACCTGTAATTCCAGCACTTTGGGAGGCCAAGGCGGACGGATCACGGGGTCAGGAGTTCAAGACCAGCCTCGCCAACATGGTGAAACCCCGTCTCTACTAAAAATACAAAAAATTAGCTGGGCATGGTGGTGAGTGCCTGTAGTCCCAGCTACTTGGGAGGCTGAGGCAGGAGAATCACTTGAACCTGGGAGGCAGAGGTTACAGTGAGCCGAGATGGTGCCACTGCACTCCAGCCTGGGTGACAGAGGAAGACTCCATCTCAAAAAGAAAAAAAAAAGTATAGCAAATACAAGTTATGTACAGAACATAATACCTGGTAATGATAAATGACTATGTGACTGGCTTATGTGTTTATGATAGTATAATTTTTATTGTTATTTTAGAGTGAAGTCCTTATATTAGAAAAAAATTAACTGTAAAACAACCTCAGGCCCTCCAGGAGGTATTCCAGAAGGTGTTGTTAACATAGATGACAACTCTCTGTGTTGTTGCTCCTGAAGACCTTCCAGTGGGACAAGATGTGGAGGGGAAAGAGTGATAATCCCAACTCTGTGTAGGCCAAGGTGTGTATTTTATTTTATTTTATTTTTTTGAAAAGGTTAAAAGTTTTAAACAAAATTTAACAATAATTTTAGTTAAATTTTTTAATAAAAATAAAATTTAGCTGGGTGCGGTGGCTCACACCTATAATCCCAACACTTTGGGAGGTCGAGGTGGGTGGATCACATGAGGTCAGGAGTTCGAGACCAGCCTGGCCAACATGGCAAAACCCCGTTTCTACTAAAAATACAGAAAATTAGCTGAGCGTGGTGGCTCATGCCTGTAATCCCAGCTACTTGGGAGGCTGAGGCAGGAGAATTGCTTGAACCCAGGAGGCAGGAGGTGGAGGCTGCAGTGAGCAGAGATCGTGCCACTGCACTCCAGCCTGGGTGACAGAGACTCCATCTCAAAAGATAAATAAATAAATAATTTAAAATTTTAATTAAAAAATTAAAAACAGAAAAAAGCTCTTAGAATAAGGAAATGAAGCAAATAGTTTTTGTACAGCTGTACAATGTGTTTGCCTTTTAAGCCAAATGTTACAAAAGAATCAAAAGTTCTAAAATTAAAACGTTTACAAAGCAAAAAGTTACTGTAAGCTAAGGTTAATTTATTATTGAAGAAAAAATATTGTTTACAAGTTTAGTGTAACCTAAGTGTACAGGGTTTATAAGATCTGCAGTAGCGTGCAATAATGTGCTAGACCTTCACACTCACCACTCACTCATTGACACCCAGAGGGACTTCCAGTCCTGCAAGCTTTATTCATGGTAAGTGCCCTATTTTAAAATGTCGCATTTTTTACTCTTTGTACAATACTTTATTGTACCTCTTCTGTGTTTAGGTACACAATACTTTCCATGTGTTACAGCTGCCTACGGTATTCACTACAGTAACACACCGTACAGGTTTGTAGCCTAGGAGGGATAGGCTATACCATATAGTCTAGGTGTTAGTGGGCTGCACCGTCTAGGTTTGTGTAAGTACACTCTGTGACTTACCTACTGTGAAATTGCCTACTGATACACTTCTCAGAAAGTATCCCCATCGTTAAATGATGCATGATTCTAATTACTTTTGTGCTGCATTTCGTCTGCCTTAAAACACTTTTGTTCTAATTAGAGGGTTCACAAGAAAATGAATGGATTATGCCAAAACCAAGCAGAATAAGGAAAAGAACTGATAGTAAGGACAGAATTTTTTTAAAAACTACAACGAAGAGGTATGGGCTGAGGGTAGGAAAGAAAAGATGTAGAGCTGGATGACACATTTCTGGAGAGCAGGCATCATTTTATACCCCTTCCTATCAGAAACATCTAGCACTGTACTCAGCACCTGGGGCCATTTTTATCCATTTCATGCACAATTTCCAAGGGCCTATGAAAAGTTAGAGACCAGAAAAAAAAAATGCTTTGGTTACAAAATATTTTAAAACTTGATAAAAATCAAAGTTGACTGGGTGCAGTGGTTTATACCTGTAATCCCAGCACTTTGGGAGGCCAAGGTAGGGAAATCACTTGAGGCCAGGAGTTTCAGACCAGCCTGGGCAACATAGTGAGGCCTTGTCTCTATTAACAATTAAAAAAAAAAAAAAAAAAAAAGCCAGGTGTGATGGTATGCATGCCTGTAGTCCGAGCTACACAGGAGGCTGAGGTGGGAGGATCGCTTGAGCCTGGGAGGTGGAAGCTGCAGTGAGCCATGATTGCACCACCACACTCCAGCCTGGGCTACAGATCGAGACCCTGTCTCAAAAATAAATAAATAAAGTAATTATTTATTATCTCTCTCTCTCTCTCTCTCTATATATATATATATATAGAGAGAGAGAGAGAGAGAGAGGGAGTTTCACTCTTGTTGCCCAGGCTGGAGTACAATGGTGCAATCTCGGCTCACTGCAACCTCTGCCTCCCGGGTTCAAGCGATTCTCCTGCCTCAGCCTCCCAAGTAGCTGGGATTACAGGCACCCACCACCATGCCTTGCTAATTTTGTATTTTTAGTAGAGACAGGGTTTCTCCACATTGGTCAGGCTCGTCTTGAACTCCCGACCTCAGGTGACCCACCTGCCTCAGCCTCCCAAAGTGCTGGGATTACAGCTGTTAGCCACTGTTCCCAGCCATAAATATTTATGAAATGTGACATTACAAAAACTAGTCAACTTCAACTCAATTCATATATAAATTGTATTTGAGATGGGTACATTTTAATGTGTTAGAGTAATGAGGGATGGAGCCTGCGACACTAAGAATACTTGGAGCCTCTAAGTACTTAAAACATCTCAGATACATAATAGATATTCAACAATTGAGTATCTATTGATATTCTATAGATAGTTGGTAGTTAGATAAGAAATTGACCCATTTAATTATAATGACAATATGATAATAATAATAATGAAATATATTTTGTTATAAAAGGTATATATCATCATGTTCTTAAGTTCAATGCAGAAGGATACAAAGTAGAAAATAAAAGAATGTTTTTGTCTTCCCACACTCCACTTGAACCCAGGAGGTGGAGGTTGCGGTGAGCTGCGATCACGCCATTGTACTCCAGCCTGGGCAACAAATCCCAGCCCCAGTAGTAATTGAGTTATCTATCTTTCCAAATATAAATTCGTATATAAGATCTTGTCTGGCCCTGTGCAGTGGCTCACGCATAATCCCAGCACTTTGGGAGGCAGAGGCAGGTGGATCACTTGAGGTCAGGAGTTTGGGACTAGCCCGGCCAACAGGGTGAAACCCTGTCTCTACTAACAGTACCCCAAAAATTAGATGGGCATGATGGCACGCCTGTAATCTCAGCTACTCAGGAGGCTGAGACAGGAGAATCGCTTAAACCCAGGAAGTGGAGGTTGCAGTGAGCCAAGATCATGCCACTGCACTCCAGCCTGGGCGACAGAGTGAGACACTGTTTCAAAAACAAAAACAAACAAACATATTTTCTGAAGGCCAGTAGGGTCCCATTTTGCATGCCATCCTAAAATCTGATTTTCAGTAAATACTAGGTGATGGACAGGAAGTTCAAATATGGAAGAACAAAACAATATACATCGTCCCTAGGTTATCTGTGGGGGATTGGTTCCAAGACCACCCTCTCCACGCATGGATACAAAAATCTAAGGAAGCTTAGGTTCCTGATAAAAATGGCGTAGTATTTGTATCTTCCTTGTATGTTGCCTCACTCTGTCACCCAGGAGTGCAGTGGCCTAGAACTCCTGGGCTCAAGCCATCCTCCCACCTCTGCCTCCATAGTAGCTGTAACTACAGGTGTGCACCACGACGCCCGGCTAATTTTTGTATTTTTAGTAGAGATGGGTTTTCGCCATGTTGGCCGAGCTGGTATGGTCTTGAACTCCTGGCCTCATGTGATCCACCCGCCCCACCTTAGCCTCTCAAAGCACTAGGATTACTGGTGTGAGCTACTGCGTCGGCCCTCCTGTATACTTGTTTATTTATTTATTTGAGATGGAGTCTTTGCTCTGTCGCCCAGGCTGGAGTGCAGTGGTGCGATCTGCGCTCACTGCAACCTCTGCCTCCTGGGTTCAAGCAATTCTCTCACCTCAGCCTCCCAAGTAGCTGGGATTACAGGTGCTCACCTAATACACACACACACACACACACACACACACACACACACACACACACATATATATACATATAGTATTTTTAGTAGAGACGAGGTTTCACCATGTTGACCCAGGCTGGTCTTGAACTCCTGACTCAGGTGATCCACCCAGCTCTGCTTCCCAAAGTGCTAGGATTACAGGTGTAAGCCACCGCACCCGGGCCCTCCTGTATACGTTAAATCATCTCGATAGAATATGCATAATGCAACGTAAATGCTATGTAAATAGTTCTTATACTGTATTTTTATTTGTATTATTTTGGTTGTATTGGTTTATTAGTATTATTATTTTAGGAGGTATTTTGGGAATATTTTCTACCCAAAATTGGTTGAATTCACAGATGCAGAACCTTCAGATATGGAGGACTGACTCTGTTGTGAAAAATGTAGACTTAGGATTTTTTTTTTCAGGGGAGGAAAAAGCATGTAAGTTTACTTTACATAATTGACTGAAAAATACATTCAACAAATAGTAAGTAGAAGCGGCGGGCAGTGGCTCACACCTGTAATCTTAGCACTTAGGGAGGCCGAGGCTGTCGGATCACCTGAGGTCAGGAGTTCGAGACCAGCCTGGCCAACATGGAGAAACTCCGTCTCTACTAAAAATACAAAATTAGCCGGGCGTGGTAGCACCTGCCTGTAATTGCAGCTACTTGGGAGGCTGAGGCAGGAGAATCGCTTGAACCTGGGAGGCGGAGGTGGTGGTGAGCCGATATCACGCCATTGCACTCCAGCCTGGGCAACAAGAGTGAAACTCCATCTCAAAAAAACAAAACAAAACAAAACAAAAAACCTGAATAAAAGAAATAGTAAATAGAATATAATACGACTCATGAACGCTGAAGGAGTTGGGGTAATCGTTATGTCCAAATAATCTCCTAGTTGTAACTTCTGTGACTGCAGGGGTCATGGAATCACCAGTCCCCTTTCTGCCAGACGTGGTGCTGGCCAATCTCCTTCACACGATAGCCAGATCTTTTAATATCTGTAAAAACGACTACAAAATTGAAATGTGTGCCCTTCTTTCTAGCCTCTGGATAGGCTTATTTTACTAAGCTCAGTTCCTTCAAGGTTGCATCTATCCCAGTGTAGATCGCCAGCTCACTGGATGGTACGTTCCCCGGGGAGAACTCGACCATTCGGTGGCGGCGGCTGTCACTGGCCTGTCTTGTAGTCATCAGCTCCTGAAGCTCCTTCTTAATTTCCTCCTGGGTAATGCGCGACTCCACCGCCATCTTTCTCCTATGGCCTCAGACTTTGAATAAAAACAACAAAAACAAGTTGGTCGCGGTGGCTCACGCCTATAATCCCAGCACTTTTAGAGGCCGAGGAGGGCCGATCACGAGGTCGGGAGTTTGAGACCAGCCTGACCGACATGGTGAAATCCGTCTCTACTAAAAATACAAAATTACCCGGGCGTGTGCCTGTAATCCGAGCTACTCGGGAGGCTGAGACAGGAGAATCCCGTGAACCCGGGAGGTGGAGGTTGCAGGGAGCCGAGATCACGCCATTGCACTCCAGCCCAGACAACAAAAGCGAAACTCCGTCTTAAAACAAACACAAAAATTGTCCCTGGGCGGGCGCTGTAGCTCGCACCTGTAATCTCAGCTACTTAGGATGCTGACACTGGACGATGCTTGAGCCCTGGAGGTTGAGGCTGCAGTGAGCTGTGATGGCGTCACTGCACTCCACCTGGGTTACAGAGGGAGACGCGGTCTCTTCAACAACAAAAACAAATATTCATTTACTAACTGTATAACCTCAATCAAGTCTTTTAATTTCTCTGAGCATCTGCTTTCTTATCTGTAAAGTGGACAAGGTTGCTTTTAGCCTCAAATGAGGTAAATGGTGACATAGTTGGTACCTAGGGGAAGCTAAAAAAGAAAGCCTGCTCATTCTGCCCTAAGTGAAAAGGACACTGAGAACTATGCCAAATAAAAATACATTACATAAAGGCATGAAATTATAATGCTTAGGGAGAAATGTGTTCTACGTAAAATTAATTAAGAAAAAATCAGGAGATCAATGGGAGAGGATTGTTTTAACGACCTGTATTTGAGAACTGTGTAATGCATATTTACTAACATGTTGTGGTAAGTTGTTTATATCATCACTTAGTTACCAGCTATGTTACACGGTTTAAGAGAAAATGAACTTGGTCAGGTGTAGTGACTCACGCCTGTAGTCTCAACACTTTGGGAGGCTGGGGTAAGAGAATTGCTTGAGGTCAGGAGTTGGGGACCAGCCTGGGCAACATAGTGAAACCCCTTCTCTACAAAAAACTTAAAAATTAACTGGGTATAGCGGTGCACACCTGTAGTCCCAGCTACTTGGAGATTGAGCAGGGAGAATTGCATAAGCCCAGGATTTTGAGGTTTCAGTGAGCTATGATAGTGCCACAATACTCTAGCCTGGGTGACAGACTGAGACCCTGTCTCAAAAAAATACAAAAAGTATATTAAATTAAAAATAAAATGTGAGCTATATTAAATAAAACAATCAGAAGAAATATATATGTAAATTAAAAATGAATGGAAAATAATGTAATGGCCATAGAAAACAGGTAAATATCTTTAAGATGCTAGCCAGTAAAATTTGAATCCTGTAAATTATTCAAAAATCACTTCTAGAAAGGAAAACCTTCTATGATAAATGATAATAAAATAGTGCACTATGTGATAGGCAAAAGGGCTTTAGCAACCTTCATACGTGGTTTACACATGGCAATATAAATAAAAATTAAAGAAGCAAGCAAAACTCTGATAAATTTTAAATGTGTTGCCACTTTATTTGTATTTAATTCCCTGAAGTTTACGACTGTGTTGGATACAGCTACTTATCCCTGTAGTAAAATTTTATTTACAAATGTCCACATTATAAATACTTCTAGAACTATTTGCATTTTGGGAAGTCTTCATGGCTTTCCCTCACCAACGATTATTTTCCTTTTTTAATGGAAAATCTAAAATTACACAAAAATAGGAGTATAAGTCCCCATATACTCATCACTAGCTTCGACTGTCATCAACATTTTTTATTCCTGTTTCATCTATATCCCCATCCACCTTATTTTATGTTATTTTATTTTATTTGAGGTGGAGTCTTGCTCTGTCACCCAGGCTGGAGTGCAGTGGTGCTATCTCGGCTCACTGACATCTGCTTCCCGAGTTCAAGCAATTCCTCTGCCTCAGCCTCCCGAGTAGCTGGGGCTACAGGTGCCTGCCACCATGCTTAGCTGATTTTTGTATTTTTAGTAGAGACAGGTTTCACTATGTTGGCCAGGCTGGTCTTGAACTCCTGACCTCAAGTGATCTGCCTACCTCAGCCTCCCAAAGTGCTGGTTTACAGGTGTGAGCCACTGCACCCAGCCTATGTTATTTAATTTTATCACAATTTTTGCTGGAGTATTGTAATGCCAATCTCCAAATTGTATCAACTCACCCATGAATACTTCAGTCTCAACAAATTTTATCAGCATCCAATCACTTCTTCCATACCTACAATAGGCCGGGCGCGGTGGCTCATGCCTGTAAATGCCAGCACTTTGGGAGGCCGAGGCGGGTGGATCACCCGAGGTCGGGAGTTTGGGACTAGCCTGACCGACATGGAGAAACCCCATCTCTATTAAAAAAAATACAAAATTAGCCGGGCGTGGTGGTACATGACTGTAATCACAGCTACTGGGGAGGCTGAGGCAGGAGAATCGCTTGAACCCAGAGGGTGGAGGTTACGGTGAGCCGAGATGGCGCCATTGCACTCCAGCCTGGGCAACAAGAGCGAAACTCTGTCTCAAAAAAAATAAATAAATAAATAAAAATAAAAAATAAAAACTACAATAGGCCAGCTACTGTGCAAGGTGCTGAGATGCACAGATGGATGAGGATGCACCCTGCCCTTGAAGCTATGAGGGGAAAAGATTGCAATTCCGTCCATATGCTCATCCAGGTCATTAATAAAGGAATGAAACAGGTCAGGTGAAGCCAAGGATAAAGCCCCATTATTGTGCCCAACCAGGAACCTAGCCCTTCATCTGGCTAGGAATGGTGTAAAGAGACCTAAGAAAATGACCTAGGAAAACTCACAGCTGAGACTTATTAGCAAGGGGTCCAAGGCAGTATCCAAGGGAATGATCACTTAGCCGGCAGAAGGAGCAAGAGGACCCAGCAAAAGAAATGGACAGGTAAGCAGAGAAGTAGGGGAAGAAACTGGGTCTGTCAAGGCCTTTGAGTGCTTTTGGCCAAAATATATAAAAATATTTTAATTGCTATATTTTGGTAGTATTCATGTAAAGGATGTAGTTTTATGAGGCTTGATGAACTATTGGGACAATATGTAAGGCACAGCAACACTGTGTTTTGATCTGAAGTCAATTACTTATATCAGAACTTCATTGTTCCATGTGCCAAGGACAGCCATAATACAGCTCTATCACACACGGGCCATTCTTAGAATGTATTGCATCATTCATATGTTCATTCATTCACAATAACAAATTAAATTGGCCGGGCACGGTGGCTCATGCCTATAATCCCAGCACTTTGGGAGGCTGAGGCGGGCCTATCACTTGAGGTCAGGAATTCGAGACCAGCCTGGCCATCATAGTGAAACCCTGTCTCTACTAAAAATACAAGAATTACCCAGGCATGGTGGCAGGCGCCTGTAATCCCAGCTACCCAGGAGGCTGAGGTGCGAGAATCACTTGAACCCGAGAGGCAGAGTTTGCAGTGAGCCGAGATTGCGCCATTGTACTACAGCCTGGGAGACAGAGACTCTGTCTCAAAATAAATAAATAAATAAATAAATAAATAAATAAATAAATAAATGTAAATTAATTAACTATAAAGACATCAGAATAAGAGCATAGAGAGGAATGCAAGTCCTCTTTTGTATAAGGTAGAGGAATATATCACTCTTCAATGTACATAGTTTACAGGAAGCCAAGGTTTCATCTGATAACTAAGAATGTGGAGGAAAAGAATACTGTAGATATCATTATTCATTGGCTATACTTATTATCCAAAAAAAATTTAAGAAAGTTTACCTTAAAGCATTATTGGTGCTCATGTTCCTTTGGAATTACCTTTCTTTGCCCTCCCTTTATCCCCTTTCCCTCTATTTCTCCAACTTGAGTAGTGATGGTGGAGGTAGAGGTGAATGTGATGGCCGTGGCAGAAGTAGTGGGGATAGTGATGAGAGTGGTGGTGGGCGTTCCCCTGACTTGATGGTAGAGCTCCCTGTGTGGAATGTTTACTACATCACCCGGAACCTCAGTCAGAACTCACTTTATGATTCAGAAGGACTATGAAGCAATAACATTACAAGTTGTATGAAGTCAACTTGGGAATTTCTGAAAGAAGGAGCATTTGTTAAATATACTGTCTTACTCTCTCTTCCTTTCTCTGCCATCGTGGTGTGTGCTTGACTCTGCTTCTCACCATGTCTTCTCACAAAACTTTCAGGATTAAGCGTTCCCTGGCCAAGAAACAAAAGCAAAATCGTCCCACTCCCCAGTGGATTTAGATGAAAACTGGTAATAAAATCAGGTAGAACTTCAAAAGGAGACATTGGAGAAGAACTAAGCTGAGTCTATAAGGAATTCCACGTGAGATGGCACACATATTTATGTTGTGTGAAGGTCAAGACCACCTTACCATATAAAGCTGAAAATGTTACCACTATCTGGATAGTTGGACATGTTTTATTGGGAATATATTTTTTCTCTCTGTGTGTGCTATGAAGGCACTGGTTGGCTGGGTTCAGTAATAAATATGTGAGGCCTTTCATTTCTGTCTCTACATATAAATATAAATATATATATACTGTCTTACTGCTGGATGCAGGGGCTTACGTCTGTAATCCCAGCACTTTGGGAGGCCAAGACAGGAGGATTGCTTGAGGCCTGGAGTTCAAGACCAGCCTGAGCAACATATCGAGACCCCATCGCTACAAAAAAAGAAAAAAAAAAGAAAACAATTAGCTGAGCATTGTTGCACACACCTGTAGTGCTAGCTACTCAGGAGACTGAGGCAGGAGGGTCACTTGAGTCCAGGAGTTTGAGGCAGTCAACTGCAGTCAACTATGATTGTGCCATTCCACTCCAGCCTGGCTGACAGAGCAAGATCCTGTCTTTAAAATAAATAAATAAACTGTCTTATGCCTATGTAGTAGAAATGAAAATGTAAGAAGAGTGACTATCAGTTGTTTTTATAAGTTGTGGCACTTTCAAATAGCCATTTTAGGAGACTATCCTTACTGTATAGATGGGATGTCTTCCCAGCCAGTGTTACAGCACCTCGGGCCATCTGTCTACGACACCTCCTCTATCTGCTCTGTAGATCCTACCCACCCCATCTTGCTGTCTCAGGTAACTGCCTGAGAGTTGTAGATCTTGACTGGACTGGCTTTTATAATTATTTCCCCAGCCTTCACTCCTGGCTAATATTTTTAGTTCCTAAATCTTTAATCCACAGCTGCATGCCACTCCCTCACCCCAAGGCTGGGTTAGAACAAGAGTCCTACAGCAGGTTGCCTGAATGCTGAAGAAGTTTGGACAAGCCCAACTGTCAACTAGATATCGCCCTGAAGAGGTATCAAAGTCAACATGTTCAAAATGGAACTCACTAACCTTTCCTCCAGAAACTTCTTTGATCATCAACTTAGTTTAACTGGAACGTCTCAGAGAATCCCTTTTCCTGTGTGGTTCCAGGTTAAATTTGGCCAAGGAGGGAATCTTAATATTTAAAACTTAGGGGTTTATATTGGAATGCTATCATCATCCAATGAGTTCACCCACAGATGCTGAAGTGCCTAGCAGGTTTCTGTTTGTTCTTTGTTCCCCACTACTCTACCTCCAGGTTTTCCTCCAGCTCCAGGTCTTGCTGACCAATAGCAGCCCCGGGCCTATTAGCTGGCACCTGTCTGTGGGCCCACAGAAGCAAACATTTCCTCTAGACTTCCCTATCAACTTCTCCTTCATGGTCCAGTTTGGGCATCTGGTCTGGATGTCCCTGGCTTCTCAGACTGACTGGATGGGGACTTCCCTGATGCCCCAACTCCTCTTCCTAGATGTTTAGTTGACCAGCTTCTCCCACAAACTAATTTTAACAATAAATCCTTTTTTCCACAATGCCTAGGGTTCTGCTTTACTGATTGAACCTTAGCTAATACAGGGACCGCCATCACCCCATCCTCCTTTCCAGGATATATGAAATTGATCACCAAGGCCTGTCAGATCTCTCTCTCTCTCTCTGTTTATTTTATTTATTTATTTATTTTGAGATGGATTCTCACTCTGTTGCCAGGCTAGAGTGCAGTGGCTCAATCTCAGCTCACCGCAACCTCCTGCCTCAGCCTCCTGAGTAGCTGGGATTACAGGTGTGTGCGATCACACCAAGCTGATTTTGTATTTTTAGTAGAGACAGGATTTCACCATGTTGGCCAGGCTGGTCTCGAACTCCTGACCTCTGGTGATCTGCCCACCTCGGCCTCCCAAAGTCGTGGGATTACAGGCGTGAGCCACTGTGCCCAGCCAGATCTCTCTCTTCAATATCCCTCTACCCACCCACTTGTCTCCATCCCCAGTGCTATCTCATGGTTCTAGGAGGTGAAAATATCTTGCCCAGATTTCCTAACTGCTCAATTCACTTCCAGTCTGGTTGCCTCTCAGTGCGTTCCCCTTAGAGCAGTCAGAGGAGGTGATGCCCTGACTGAGGCCCATTACTTGCTTGCCCTTGTCCTTGGGATAACCTCCCTAATGTGTTTGACAAAGCTCTGTCTCTATTGGCGTCTGCTAACTTCTCCAGCTCCATCTGTCAGCACTGCTCCTTCACCCCATGCCAATATTATGTAGTCATTAGATAAATTGTTGCCAGTTTGGTATTAGATGATTATAACCTGAATTTTTCTTATTTATTGCTTTTTAAAATCACACTGAGCATACAGGCAGTGCATATTAATATCTAGCAGTTGGCCAGGCACGGTGGCTCATGCATGTAATCCTAGCAATTTTGGGGGCTGAGGCAGGCAGATTGCTTGAGCTCAGGAGTTTGAGACCAGTCTGGGCAACATGGCAAAACCATGTCTTTACCAAAAATACAAAAATTAGCTGGGTGTGGTGGCGCATGCCTGTGGTCCAAGCTACTCGGGAGGCTGAGGTGGGAAGATGGCTTGAACCTGGGAGGCAGAGGTTTGCAGTGAGGTAAGATTGTGCCACTGCACTCCAGCCTGGGTGACAGAGTGAGACCCCATCTCATAAAAAATATATATATACACACACATATATATATATGAGTGTGTGTGTATGTATATTATATATATTATATATGTGTGTGTATATAATATATACACACACATATAAACATATATATATTTGTGTATATATATGGCAGCTGCATTATCCCCATGCCACCGTAGGTGTGGGAGAGAATGAGGCATCTCCTTCAGGCAAGTGCCTAGTGCCTGTAAACCCCATTTCCCTAGAGTGGGGTCAGGCATCTCATAGGGTGGCTGTGGTGTTCACATCACACTTCCGCATGCAGCTATCAGGCCGGATGGTGATAAGGATAGTGGAAAGGCCCCTTACAGAAGTTAACTGGTGACTTACTGTAAAATTCTCTTTAGAAAGGCAAAAATAGAGAAAGCATAGTTCTGAGATGCTTCCCAAGAGTGAAGATGAGTATATCTCTACGCAGATTCTCAGCAGCTTGTTTTCTTCCAAAGTGTATTTGTTGTGTGTTAATTTTATTAATTGATCGATTATTTATTTTATTGACTTCAATAAAAATGTTGTATTTTTTATTTATTAGATATCCAATTAATGCATTCTCCTTTTAAAAATATTCAAATAATACAGAAGTAAGCAGAGGAAAAATAGAGGAAACTGCTGCCAAAAGTAGGGTGTGTATTATTCCAGACTGAGTTTTATGTATTTTTATATATACATGAAAACATACATGCTATCCATTATTAAATTTAGGTATCATTTGCATAAAATCCATTGCTCAATTTTTAAATGTACAGCTTGAAAAATTTTTATATAGGAACTTACTTGTAGACTCCATTAAGTTTTGTTCATTTTCTGTATTTTCTTTTTTTGTTGTTGTTGATATGGAGTCTTGCTCTGTCGCCCAGGCTGGAGTGCAGTGGTGCGATCTCGGCTCACTGCAAGCTTCGCCTCCCGGGTTTACGTTATTCTCCTGGCACAGCCTTCTGAGTAGCTGGGACTACAGGCGCCTGCCACCACGCCTGGCTAATTTTTTGCATTTTGTTTAGTAGAGATGGGATTTCACCGTGTTAGCCAGGATGGTCTCAATCTCCTGACTTCGTGATCCACCCACCTCGGCCTCCCAAAGTGCTGGGATTATAGGCATGAGCCACCGCACCTGGCCGTTTTCTGTATTTTCTTTAGTAAATTCACAACATAATTACAATATTATTCTGTAAATGTTTTATTTCACTTACCAGTATGGAATAGGGATTTTTCAAGTCAGTACTTATCAACCTACCTATTGTTGTAAACCACTGTATTATATTCCATAGTATATGTAAAGATGTAACATGGATTATTTAACCATTTATCTATAATAATGAAAAATTTTTTTGCTGTAACAATATTTCATAAGGAAAAGAAATACAGTAACTCAGTAAGGTAGAGGATCACATAATCAATGTACAAAAACCAAAACAATTAATTTGAAAATATAAAAGTAAAAATAGCCTATTAGATATTATAAAAAATAATTTAACTAAGAACAAACAAAAAAAGTTTGAGTGAAGAAAACGCATATGAAAAAAGCTGTAAAACTCTACCAAGAACAAAAAAATATGAATAAAGGCAAAGACTCATCTTGTCCTTGGATCAGAAAACTCAGTATTGCTGGGCGCAGTGGCTGATGCCTGTAATCCCAGCACATTAGGAGGCTGAGGCGGGTGGATCACCTGAGGTCAGGAGTTCAAGACCAGCCTGGCCAACATGGCAAAACCCTGTCTCTACTAAAAATACAAAAATTAGTTGGGTATGGTGGCGAGTGCCTGTAGTCCCAGCTACTCAGGAGGCTGAGACAGGAGAATCACTTGAACCCAGGAGGCGGAGGTTGCAATGAGCCGAGATCACGCCATTGCACTGCAGCCTGGGTGACAGAGCAAGACTCTACCTCACAAAAACAAAACAAAACAAAACAAAACAAAAAACCTCAATATTATATAAAGTTACCATCAAAGGGGGAAAAGCAAACCATCCACAGGGAGAAGATATTTACAACATGTATATTGACAAATAAGAAAGTATTCAAATCCAAAATATGTAAAGATATAAATAACTCAAGCAAATAAACAATGGAAAGACAGATAGTCCCTTCTCCCCAAAAGTTAGAAGACTTGAGAGACATTTCACAGAGGAAATAGAATTATTTATACAATAGAATATCATACCTCAGAGGAAAGAATCACTCCTACTACCCACAACATTAAAGAATATCAGGAAGTACATACATATTGACCAAAAGAACTGACAACATTGAACCTACAGAGGAAGATTCCATACATGGGAGTCCATTAAGTTGCAAACTAAATATGTTGTTTAGGATGCAAATGAGTGTGATAAAACACTAAAAAAAAAAAGTAATAATAAACAAAAATCCAAAATAGCACTTATGTCAGAAAGGCCAGGAAAAGAAATGTGATTGAGGCCTTCAAAGTAGTGCTGATTAGATGATCGGTACATTATTCGTCACAGTATTGTTATTATATTTTACATATATATTTAAAAAGTTACTTTGTGCCTATTGTTTTTTAAATGAAGGAGGCAGCATTGTTTATATTGCTCAAAAATAAGTGGCTGGTTGACTAAATGAGTCAAAAATACAATGGCATATTACATAGCCTATTCAAATAATACGTATTTATTTATTTAGAAAGAAATCCACTGGATATTTTTTCATGAAAAAAAAGCAGACCAGGCTGGTCGCGGTGGCTCACACCTGTGATCTCAGCACTTTGGGAGGCCGAGGCAGGTGGATCACGAGGTCAGGAGTTTGAGACCAGCCTGGCCAACATGGTGAAACCCCGTCTCTACTAAAAAATTAGCTGGGTGTGGTGGTGTGCGCCTGTAATTCCAGCTACTCCGGAGGCTGAGGTGAGAGAATCACTTGAACCTGGGAGGCGGTAGTTGCAGTGAGCTGAGACAGCACCACTGCATTCCAGCCTGGGTGACAGAGCAAGACTCTGTCTCAATAAAAAAGAAAAAAAAGAAAAAAAGAAATATGATGAGCCTATTTATGTGAAATTGAATAGGGGCATAAAGAAATAACTAAAATAATGTTTACTGAACCACAAATACTAGTTTTATCTTTGTAGGAGATTTGTACTTTCTTCTTTTTGCTTACATATACATATACATATGAGAATGTATTATTTTCCTTAAATAATATATTTTCAAATAAATCCATATCCCTTTTCACTTTTTTACATAAAAACCTTCACATTGCCAAGGCTGGAGTGTGGTGATACAATCACAACTCACTGCAGCCTCAATCTCTTGGGCTCAAGCAATCCTCCCACTTTCAACCTCCTGAGTAGCTGAGACTACAGGCACATGCCACTGTGTCAGGCTAATTTTTTGTTGGTGGGTTTGTTTGTTTTTCCTTCACATTTTATTTTATTTTATTTTATTTTTTGAGATGGAGTTTCACTCTTTTTGCCCAGGCTGGAGTGCAGTGGCCCGATCTTGGCTCACTGCAAACTCTGCCTCCCAGGTTCAAGTGATTCTCCTGCCTCAGCCTTCTGAGTAGCTGGGATTACAGGCGCCTGCCACCACACTTGGCTAATATTTGTGTGTTTTTTTTTTTTTTTTTTTTTTTTATGAAAACAGTTGGTTATCTTTTTTGCTTGGCCTTGTCTGGAACTCCTGACCTCAGGTGATCCACCTGCCTCGGCCTCAGAAAATGCTGGGATTACAGGCATGGGTCACCGTGCCTGGCCTACACATTTTAATCTTAAAATAAACCAATTTAGGCCA